>NC_043977.1:37861407-38161407 GCF_902148855.1 Sphaeramia orbicularis
CCAGATATAGCCTAATATGATACAAAGGGGGCCGAACCAGTAAAATGAAATAAATAATAGGATAAGAACTTATAAATAATGTCAACTCCAAAGTTTTTTTCTCTTTTTTTGAGTGAGAAAAGTCAAATTCCGTAATGAAAATGTTTACATCTACGAACCGTACATGAACATAACATGAACAAATATGAACCTGAAAATTCTGAAGAAAAATAAGCGCAATTTTAACAATATTACACCGTCATTTATCATTTATACATATGCATCATAACTTACAGATCACAGTGGATCTACAAATACACAAAACATTTAGTAAGAGGCAGAATAATGGTACAATTCCACATATTTCTCTTAAGAAATTTCAGGCTATTCACATTTTTTGTAAAAGGCTAGTCTGTAAATATAAACATTTTGTGTAATTTTACTTTTTTTACTCTACAACAAAGAGAAAAGTTTGTAGTTTTCTTTATTTATGGGTTATTATGATAGTATTTTACTGGTCTGACCCACTTGAGATTGAATCGACCTAAAATTATTCTAACATCCTTGATTGTTAATATTATCAGTGTAATTTCTGAATTTCACAAATTCATCCCAGGGGCCATATTGGACCCTTTGGCGGGCCGGCTTTGGTCCCTGGGCTGCATGTTTGACACCTGTACTCTATAGTATAGTATAGTTTTTGTCATTTATTTTCCAATTAATCTTACTAAATTAAAATTTTAGCATGTTTATCAATGTTAAGAAAAAAAAAATCTCATTGCTTTTGTGCTATACTATTAGAATAAAATAGAAACAAAACAGGAAATGACATTTCAATTATTATTCGTGATAATTGGTTATACTATTAACGTCAAGTGAAGAGTTAGTGACTCTTATTAAAACTTCACAAATCAGGTTCTCACATCTTATTAACCCTTTATAGGGCACTCACAGGAATACTCTGAAATTCAATATTTCAGCCTTAGTGTGTTATTTATTACTTTTTTGAATTTTATTTCCAAAAACTTTATTCTTATGTAAAAAAAAAAAAAAAAAAAATCAAGGTTAGTTAAGTTACCATATTTGGTTCCTTATCTGTAAGAAAAAAAACAATTCAAGAAGTACAAAATTTAAGAAAAACACGTGTTACTGGAGGATACAACAAGACTTTATGACTTTAAAAAACAAACCAAAAAAAATGTCATGTAGAAAATCAAGGTCAATGAAGTGACCATATTTGGTTTCTTGCCCATGGCAAAAAAAAATATATATATATATCCAAGATGTATCTATAGAAAATACAAGAAAATGACACGTAAGGTGAAAGGAATATGTATTGTAGAACATTAGAACATCACTTTTACAGCATTAGACTGACATCAGTGCTGATCCAGACCCCTGTCCACATCCACATTATCCCTTTGAACATCATTCCTTACATTAGTACCATTACACTTACTGTTCATTCAGAGATGGACCCTCCAGCCCCTGTAGACCACATTGGACCTGAGACTGTTGACTCACTTGTCGCTTTTCCATTGACCCTCAAATTCTGCAAATATAACCTGCGCATACAAATTTGCCTAATGGAAAAATTCAACTTAAGCAAAACTCTTGTTTATCAATTAAAAGTTTTTGCAGTTTTTGCACTTGCAAGAGGTGAGTTTTTGGGCGAAGCGAAATTGGTATATCGTGCAAAATTGCAATGGAAAGACTTTTTGCATAACTAGAGTCAGGTGAAAAAAAAAATCCTGATGTTGATGGATCCCCTCGCATTCTCAGTACAGTTTGCACATGCAGCCCTTGAGCAAACACACACCTGTACATGTTCACATGGAATTACAGAGTTTTTGACACTGAACAAAACCCAGCAGGAGGTAAAATGTGAACAGTACTGCGTGTGTTTACGTTCACGTACGAGGCTGCGAACAAAGTAACAGAGTAAAAGTGCACTTGACCTCACTTAGCAGTGACATGCTCTAAGTACTAATCCACTGAGCGTTCTCCACCTTCTGCTTGAGATAGAGAGCAAAAAAAAAAAAAAAAATTAAACAGGTAAATACAAAAGGTCACGGTGAACGGGAATCCAGATATCGAGGATGAACTGTCAGATGAATCATGAATGAGGCTTGATGGGAGTTTTTCCTGCTTCTTTGAGTCCTGCACTCTGCTGCACAACCCCACTTGTAAAATATGGCATAAATAAAATTGGATTGTGAGAAGAATTCAAAAAAAACAATTAATCTTTTAAAGCGTGCTAAATAATGGAGCAAAGTAAACTTTCCTTTTTGGGTTTTATGCTGAAAGTGGCAGATTCTGGACGGCGGCTGAACGGCCTGAGGCAACGTGAACTAAAGTCCACCTCGGTATCAAAAGAACTCAGAAATAATCCATCTTCATTCTCCATTTTAATTTACTCATATACCACATGTCTGTATATGTGACAGTTCAGACAGATCTCATGTCTGGGTCAAGAATATTTTCTATTATTTAATCTTATTTTTTCTGTCTCTACATTTTGATTTAACATTTTATATTTTCATTCTCTATATAATTTAATGTTTTGCTGAACTTTGAAATGAAAATTTTGAATATAGAGGATATTTTTTGTTTTGCTCACCATTTTTCAGTTTTTCAGACTTTAGCTAAATAAATTTCAATAAAACCTGGAATAGATGTTTTAATGGTATTGAATAAACTGTTACAACTATTACATTCTGTGTTTAAAATATGCATCATATTTATTATTATTATTATTGTTATTGTTATTATTATTATTATTATTATTATTATTATTATTATTATTAATAATAATAATAATAATAATAATAATAATAATAATAATAATAATAATGATGATGATGATAATAATAATCATAATCATAATCATATACAGCATTTTTTAAATATTCCAAAGTCTAACAAATGTGATTATGTCATGTTGTTTTGTACATACTTTTTGTTCCTATTCATATTTTACAGTGTAAAAAGCTGAATTAAAAGCAGAATTAATATAAACACAATCAGATATTTTTAAAAGACACATATCAGAAATCAGGCATTATTGTCAGCAGCAAAAAATCCTGAGGACACTGTTACCTCTGCCTTTATCTTCCTTGTGACATGAGATCACTTTTTTTTTTTTTATTTAATATTCATTATTTATTTAATATTTTTGTCATTGTGTAATTGAACTATCACTATGTGTCACCACCCTCATGTGTCAACTAGATAATCACTACGGTGCAAGATTTATGTGACATTTTTGTGTATTACAGGCTTAATTTAAGTCGATTAAATTAAGCCTGTAATACCAGCAGTGGATGATAAACTCACGATTCCTGTGAGAAGCATGTGTTTTATAAGAGGAAATATGGGATTGTATGAGCTTTGACCAGAGATGAACACAAATATATAGGAAACTCTCCAGATACACACAAAAAAAAAAAAAAAAAAAAGAAAAAAAAACTCAGGAAATATAGTGAAACAAAATTCAGAAAATACATTTATTACATGTTTTTTTTTTTTTTTCTGTACTTTTTCAAATGTATTTATATGAATTGACATGACAAACTGAACCATGAGTGGGTTGATGTATGGCAGATGATAAGATAAGATAAGATAAGATAAGATAAGATAAGATAAGATAAGATAAGTGTTGTGGAAATGTTCAACTGATAACCCACACACAAAGAGGAGGAGAGAAAGTTAGAGTTAAAATAAATAAATGCATTTATTGAGAAGTCAATCACAGAGAAACTCTGTAAGTGAAGTCTGATTAACCATGAAAATATTAAAGATTATATAGACCAAAAATCCAACCCCCCCAGTGGTGACACCCAAATGACAACCCCATATTTAAATCATACCACTCCATACCAGTCCTTCCGGTTCTGATTCTTACCTTGTTTAAATAATATCTAGCATGCAGGCGCCATCACATATCCAGACATTTAGGTGTTTGGGTTTTAACTCAAGGTAAGAACTCCGTTCCTGAGTCGGGGGTGTTACAGAGTGGTAAACATCACACATAATGAATAATGACTCAGCATGTACTTAACAGTATTAAAGATTATATTAAAAGTATAAAATATGAAGAGTATAAAATATAAAAAGTAAATTTTTCCACCACATTAGATACGATAAAATAACAAACAAATACAAAATAAAAATACAAAAATAAAGTGCAGGAAAGACAAAAAAATTAAAATATACATTTGTGAAACATAAAATATAAAGAGAAAAATAAGTATTTATTTAATTTTAAATGTTATATACATACTGAAAATGTATTTGCACATGCTCAAGGTGTGATACAGGGGGGCTACGTGCTAATGTAGCCAAGCTGACTCACCTGTCACTCAAAGCAGCCACACTCTTCACTGTACTGTACTGTACTGTATTGTGTACCACTACTATACTGCCTTATATTAGCCTGAATATAATCAGGGAGTTACTGTATATATCTATAATATCTGTAACCTGTCCACTAACATACAGGCCCAATCCCAATTCACCCCTTACCCCTACCCCTTGGCCCTTGTATTTGGCACTACCCCTTGAAACGGAACTGCAAGCGGTAAGGGTTGAAACATTCCCCTCTGAAATGGGACAACCCTTCGCGACCTATTACATCATCAGCAGTCATCGATGCCGCTACAAGCAGATGCGACAACTTTGTTTCCGAAATAGTTCACCATGCTGTCAGCAGCTGTAACCATCTCTGTTGAATGGGCCTTGGTCGTCTTTTTGTAGCTATTAACCACAAACAGCAGAAATGTGATCTATAGCACATTGGAACGGCATTAAATGGTCAATCAAATGATTAAGTTGTTTACGAAGAAAATATGAACATTTGTGTTTCTTTCATCATACTGCTGCACTTTTGGGCTGTTTTTACCTCCATCTTACTGATGATTCAAACAGAATTGTGGCAGATTTCTCAGACCCCCCCATTTATAATGTGGTCCTGAAAAATCTTTGTTTCGAGGCCCAAACAGCCCATCCCATCTGACTGAGAATCGGACTGTTCCTACTCCTTCACGTGAACATGGAAAATGTAGAGGGAGGGGTAAGGGGGAGGATCAAGGGGTGAATTGGGATTGGGCCACAATATCACACCAATAGTGATCATTAATGAGGAAATTAGCTTCTGTTGGTAGCGACAAACATTTTCAATTGTAAAGTAAAGCACGGGGGTCTTTGGGAATTGGGCTTCAAGGGGCCATTCAATGACCTTCACATGTTACACTTCTATGTTTGGTCCTGGGTGTTGCCGCTTTTCCATCCGTGTGTTTCCATGACAACTTTTATTCCTGGTTTAAACTGATTAAAGGTTAGATCCTATTTCAGATGCCCATGTAAACACTTTATTCCAGTTGAAAAAGAAAAGTTCGGATTAAATTTAAACTTGATTAAAGTCACTGGTTTAATCCACTTTTGAATCCGGTCTAAATTATTCCTGGGACATGTAAACCCTTTATTCCGTTTGGACTTTATTCCTTCCATTCTGCACATGCTCGTTGTCTTGTCCTGTCGCGATGACGCACACATTCTGCGCTGGCGGAAGAATATGCAATGCAGTCTAGTCAACCCAAACCGTTCCATTGGGCTATTCTGATGGGATCTACCAGCCTGGAAAACCCTGAAGGAAGAGTTCACCACTTGTTTTTTATTCATTCATTTGTCATGCACTAATGAGTTCGATAAGTGGGCAAATCAGTTTGCACCGCAGTGCACCAACTGCCTAGTTCTCGCAGCCCTTCCGTTAGCTTAGCTTAGCCTAGCTTAGCATAATGGCTTCATTCCTATGGTCAGACGTAGCCAGGCTTTTATAGGTGATTTGTAGTATTTTATGAGTGATTTTGTGAAATTCAGTTCTCCCTAATCATTCCTTTAGTCCGGTGGGGTCAATATGATCACAAATTGAGCTCAAATCATGGCCATGTGACTTACTGCAGTAATAAAATCTTGGGAAATAAAAACTAATGCAAAGCTAAAACGGTAAAGCAAAGCTAATTTAGCGCATGCATCCCTTCCAACAAAAAGATTTTCCAACTTCTATCAACACAACAGTCCCAAGATTGTATGAGTGCAGTAAGTCGCGGATCTAAATAAATAATTAGGGAGAATCGGATTTCAGAAAATCACTTACAAAAGACAACAAATCACCTTTAAAAAACTGGCTAGGTGGGACCATGGAAATGCAGTGACTATGCTAAGCTAAGCTAACAGAAGGGCTGCGAGAACCGAATAAACGTTTCTCATG
This sequence comes from Sphaeramia orbicularis, assembly GCF_902148855.1. Classification (NCBI taxonomy): domain Eukaryota; kingdom Metazoa; phylum Chordata; class Actinopteri; order Kurtiformes; family Apogonidae; genus Sphaeramia; species Sphaeramia orbicularis. The sequence continues at coordinate 37,867,655 of NC_043977.1, forward strand.
TAAACCTTTATTTGGGTTTAACATTTCCATGTAAACAGAAGAGAAAGTACTTTAGTTCCGGATTAATTTCTTCTGGAACAATAAATCGGATTTAAAAAACATCATGTAACCGAACCCAATGTCACATGAGTCACCGACCATGAATTTAAATATGTCTTATTTGAGGACAAAAAAATCCATATTTAGTCATGTTTTGTAGGTATTTAAAATACATAAGCAGAGCAGGTTCTTTTTTCTGCTCAGTAAATAGTAATAAAAGCCATTTAAGAGACATGGACCACATTCAGCTGAAGTACTGCCCATCTCTGATAATGACTTTTAATAACGCAGATGAGTCATGTTATCATTGTATCATTTAATTAAAATTAAATGCACTTCACAATACAATCTGAATGAAACTAAAGCTCTAACTATCTTCTTCTAATTTCCTGTCACTCTCCGTTTGTGGGCACACACCGAAGTAAAGCTGCTGATTCAATAAGTAAAATCTTCAGAGTTGAACTCCGTACTTTGTGGTGGGTTCAAAGTCATCTGATACGGGTGGCGTAATCCCACCGAGTGTGTGAGGCGTCGATGTCAGCGGAGTCCTGACACATGCTCTCTGTGGACTCACTGCACCGCTGTGGAAAGCATTACCTCGCCCACAAATCACATTTTAATAACCACGCATTTGATTAAAAAATACACTGAATAAACAGCTCGTCCACAGCCCGCCTCATTAAGCAGCATATTGATTTTATCAACTACAGTAATACAATGAGCAAAGTAATTGGGATCGTTTAGTAAATTCAATATAGAAATCCTCAGCACTGAATTATTTTCAAACACATGTCACACAGTTGACAACACTATCCTCCCTCCTTAGTGCAAGAGCCTCTTCAACTGGTCAATAACAGAAAATATATAAAATAATAATAGAATAAATATCCTCAACCCCTCTTTCTTTCTTTTTAACCATTTTTTGTCCATGTTTTTTTTTAGTTTATTTATTTATTTTTTATTTCACAAATGTGCACCCCAGCATTCCCGTTCTAAGGAGTTTGGTTCTTAATTTTGTATGGTAAAAATGACATCTTTGGTATTGCTCAGGGAGGACCAATCGTCCTTATTTGTATTGTCTGTGGAGTCACCGATGTATCGCTGTGAGATTCAATTGTAATTTTCAGATGAATGGCTGAGAATGGTGAATTGTTGTGTGAATAAATGTGAACCATGGAAAATAATAAAAAAAGAATTGAAAAAAAAAAAAAAAGAAAAATATACTCAAAATAAAAAAGTTTATATACTTTACATAGTACCCTTTTTTAGAACAATATGTATCGAATCATAGTTATTAATCCATTAATGTGTAATGTGGAGTTGTAATCATCCATTTAATGAGAATAAATATAACTGCTTAAAATAATCAAATACAAAGAGGAGAATCAAACCCTTCTGTTCTCTAAAGAAAAACATTAAAAAAGTGTTAATATTTAGCTGCAAAACAGTATAAACAAAAAATCCAGTACTCATTACTCAAGTGCCTGTTGTCATTCTAACAACTTTTTCTGTTGTTGCTTCAAATATATATTCATGAAAAACTTAGATATTATTAAATATTAGACATTTTCAACTACATTGATCTGATCGCTTTTGTTACTTTGTGGATTAATGTTGTACAATAAGAGCACATTAACCCTTTTCATGCATAGTGGTCACTCCAGTGGACAGTTATTCTACAGCTGTTCTCTTATATATTCATGGGTTTTGTTGTTTTAGTTCCATATCAGCCAACACAGTGGACACTTTTGCACCATCCCATAATAATACACTGACATTCAGACCATTACTGTAACTTTGCTGTTCTTGATAAATGTGATCTGCAGTAACATGTTTGAGTGTAAATCGATTGCTAATAAAAATTGGGAATATGATAAAATGTGAGAAAACATCAACATGTGAGAATCAGATTAGCTGCGTTAAAAATGTTTTGAATTTATAGTTTTCACACAGTTTATCACTTTCTGATATTGCATTTTTTGCTTCAAAAATTAAACACACAGTGTCCAGCGGAATGAACAGTTTTGGAACTCCATGAAAAATTATGAAGGTAGATTTATTTCTTTATTGCTTTAACCCCCCCGCCCCCCCCCCCAAAAAAAAATAAAATAAATAAAAATAAATAAATAAATAAATAAAAAAAATTTCAACTAAAAAAAAATTAACTTCAAGAAACAAAAACTTTATCAAAAAAAAAAAAAAAAGGGTTCAAATGCAGTTTTTTGGATCTTAAATATTTTTTGCATTTGTATTATTTTGTTACTTTTAATTATATTTCTGATTATTTTACTGAATATTTTACCAGTTAAATCACTCAAACTTGCTTTATTTGACTTTGTTTTCTAGTCGTAGAATGAATCACAGTACATTTACTATGCTACAAATACAAACCAAAAACAAATATTTTCAATCAAAAAAAAAAAAAAAAACTTTTCAAAGAATTTTTTTTTTTTTTGCATTCAACGCTTTTTTTCTTTGATTTAAAAGTTGTTTGTTTTTTTTTTTATTATTGCATTTTTTTTATTTTTTTGATTGAAAATATTTTTTTTTATGGTTAGAGCAATAAAGAAACAAATCTACCTTCATAAAAAATAGGTTCAATAGAAAATTCAATTGCACTGTTTTTTCATGCCTAAAGAGGAATAAAAACACTCAGGAAAAAAATCTAGACTAAGGTTCTCATAATTTATGCATGTGGGTAAAAACTATTAAATGACAGTTACTTTGGTAGTAATTTACTAATGTGTTAAAGAAGGCATTTGTTTGTACATTAAAGTTTATGAAGATGCTATTAATATTAGTATGAACACTAAAAGTTAACTAGTATAACTCCTATAAATGAGAATTAAAATCATTATTATTATTAGATGTTAATTTTGAAGTCATGATGTTCACAGTTAATCCATTAAATTACTGTGTGTGTGTGAGTGTTTATTTAAGAATCAGGGTTTTCCATTTCCTCATTCGTCCACACTAAATACTTGTAATCAGCTATTCTTAGTACCGCATTATCTAACATTATATAATGTAATGTACCCTTAGTGTAAAGTGTTACAAAGATGATATAAAAATTAATTATTATGGATTATTAGCAGCAGAACTCGACCTTGAAGTGAAATTGGTGTTAGCTTTAGTGTCCGTGATCCAGAGTGAGTTTTAAAGCTCAGTTACAGAGCAGAGTTAGTTAGCACAAATTAAACCCATTCTTAGAATAATAATAATAAAACGTGGTATGAACAAATGAGGCATACACTCTCTTAAGAAAACAGAATGAAATGGGTCCAGTGAGGAGCGCTGTAATGTGCTGGAGCGTTCTGGTTCCAGTTGTCCGGTGGTTGCCAGCCTGGATAGAAGGGTATCAGAGTTAGGGGCCGGGGTCGCCCAGAAGTCCCAATCACACACTAATCACGCCTGCAGTCCTGCTGGTGGAAGTCATACGCCGCAGCCTCTGAATTTCCAGCCACAAACATCACAGTTTCCAGGCTGAGCCGGTGAGCGCGGTCCAGGAAAGTGCCCCGTGTTTAGAGTAGCGCTCTGTTTATGGTTTATGGACAGTTTAACGGTTCAGCCTGAAATTCCACACTGCTCTGAAATGGTGATATTTCAGGCGCCTCAGTGACGCACTGTGTCATTACTTCAAACTTTTCATTATTTTAAATGTGTTTCATTTACTGGTGTTTTTCATTCACATCATAACCTAACGCTAAAATATATAATGAGATTAAGTGGGAGGCACTGTACAAACAAAACCAGGCTATTAGACCTGACCTACCACCCTTTCTCAAACCCCCCCCTGTGGCTCCCCCTTTTTTTTTATTAATTCCTGTATATTAAGCTGATTGAATGTGAAATGAAATATCAGTGAAATTCTTTAAATTGCAAAGTTATTTCAAATTAAGTGGACACAGTTGTCTCTTTGTCAGCTGGAGTCTGGAGCGTTGCTTTGTGGGTTGAAGTCTGTGAGAATGATGTTTGACAGCTGGCAAACGGATTCTGAGTGTGTGTGTGTGTGTGTGGGGACGACTTCCACAAGACAGAACCAGCTCCAGCGCATTACAGAGTTAAAGGAAAAGTTCACTACCATGAGGAAGTCATGTTCTGTCGAGTATAGCGATGTGACGTTCACGAACGAATCGAATCTTTTGAATGGCTCTTTGAAATGAACGATGGGAGTCTTTGTAAAGAGCCGTTCATTTTTTTTTTTTTTTTTTTTGGATTAATAACAGTGATTAATCACTGTTGTGTTTTGTGCAATTTTTTCCGTATGTTTACACACATTTATTGTTCTTGTTCTGAGGGAAAATGCACGACAGTTGTTAAGGTATTTAATAGGGCTGCGCAAGTTAACGCGTTATTACCGCATTAATTAAATAACGCCGACAATTTTTTTAATCTTACGTTAATGCCGTTTTATTATTGTTCTGCCTTTCAAGCAAGTCTTAGTTGATTTATACATACGGACTCTTATTTTGAAACTCATGCTTTTATTTTGGCGGTCCACATGCTGATGCTGTGTGCAAGTAATGCTGAATCAAACTTTAACTCCTGCAGTTCAGCGCCTGTATGTATCAATCATTCTGTTGTTTGTTAAATAAGTTCACATGCAAACGTGCTGTTAGAAACATGTTTATGACGTTATTTTGGATGTGTTTATTACAATGTGTTATTAACATGTTTAAGCTAATCCGTTTATGCTAGCATCAGAGATGGGTTGCTAATTCTTTATGCAGGCTCATGCTAAGTTTATGTAAATTCATTGGTTGTGTTTAGGTATAATATGCCAGTCTTTGAACAAACCTTTACTCATTTACGATGTGAATGTTGTATTAGCAGTCATTTTATCTCGATGCTAACTTGAATAGGAAAATCCATAGACATGCTAACGATTAGCATTTACAGCTTAATTTAAGATTTACAACATCTTTTTATCCAGCAACAAATGTTCACATCAGAGATATTTGATACTATTCATTCTTACAATAACTGAACATAAAATACTCACAGGCAAACGTTTTTGGGGCCAAACAAACAGAGTGAAAGAAACGTGTCTGTTTGTTCGTTCTTATGTCTGAGTTGACTACGGTAACACCAAAAGGACAAAACATACATTAGTGCAACTTATTCCGACTTATTAGTATTAGTACTTATTAGTGGGCTTAAGACTCCTGTCAACCACTCACAACTGTAAATACACTGGTGGGGACATAAACATGTGTAAAAGTAGTGTTTTTTTACATGGACATTTTCATTTTAAATGTCTTCAGATGGTGGGGTTGAGAAGGACATATTTGTTTGGAAGCACTGACATGTGCAATTATTTTTTATCTCTGGAGTACTTCCAGTCTGAAATATCACTGAAAGGCAATACACGCTGTTGATGCCCCCTCCCAACAACTATTCAATTAATCGCGATTAATTGCAGAAATCCATACGATTAATCACAATTAAAAATTTTAATCGCTGCCCATCACTAGTATTTAAGTAATTGCAATGATAAATCGCTTTTGTATTTTGTGCATTTTTTCTGTATGTTTACCAACATACTGTTCTTATTCTGAGAATACTTAGAAAAAAAAAAAAAAAAGGCAAAAATTGAGAGTATACCCACTTCTCCAGGGACCACTACACAACTGCCTACCAAGTATCATCATTAATCAAAGGTACTAATGAATAAGAGATATTAGCTGTACAGAAGAACCAATATATAATATTACAACCATATTGCATGAATGAGTCCCTTTTTTTTAATCACTGCAGTTCTAACATCATTATAGGTGAGGCTTATTTAGCTAACCCATCGTAACTGCATTAAAACACTTTTTTTTTAAAGAGCTTTCCAATTTGTCTTATGTCCTTTTGCAAGACATATATTTTTCTCTATGATTTCCACTCATAAACAGTATTTTAGGTCACAAACAGAGACGGTGTGTATCTATGTGGACTGGGAAAACAGAGGAGCCATTTTTCTCATGTCTGTTGATGATTTGTGTAATGAACCTGCGCCTGAAACATCAAACACAGGTGTATAAATCAATGAATGACCTGCAGTATAACTTAACTTGTGTTTGCTGCACACTTCATGACAGATTAAAGCCTCTGTGTTTGATACACCCAGTCTTATCCACAGTGTCAACAGTTTTAAGTCCAACTGTTTGTCCGAGCATTTACACCGGTTTGTTGTCGTTTCTGCGTTGATGTGTGTACAAAGATAACTGAGGATCATGTGGACAGTACTTCTTTAAAAGAAATAGAGGAAAAATATGTGTGCTGTTGTAGTGTGATCGGGGGATAGAGTATTTTCAATATTTCAAAAATGCATAAAAAATTAAATAGTCAAAATTTCTCAAAACTTTGAGCAAACTTTGTAGACAATATCCCAAGGAAGCGACATAAAATTCGAAATGAACACAACCTGTATTTTTGTCGGAGAAGACGTTTTAATACATTTTCGAACGGAAACAATGACAAAGACAACGACAAAGACAACAATGACGAAGACACAGCACCTGTGAGCTGATAGTAGAGCCCGACTAATTAACCCCCCCCCCCATTTTATGAACTATTCACTCCCCACCCATGTATGTGTGCTTTCTGTGTACCTCACAATTATACCTGGGTATTAATACTGTCACTTACATTTTTAATTAATTAATTAATTAATTAATTTATCTTTTTTTTTTTCTTTTTTTTTTTTTTTGGTGTCAAACTCATTTTAATTCAGGTTTCACATACAGAACAATTAATCTCAATTGAGTCAGACCAGTAAAATATTATCATAATAACTTATAAATAATGAAAACTACAAATTTTATCGATCTTTTAGTGTAAAAAAAGTAAAATTGCATGAAAATGTTTCTATTAACAGACTATCTTACAAAAAATTTGAATAACCTGAAATGTCTTAAGAGAAGTACATGCATCTTAACTAATATTCTGTCTGTTATTAAATGTTTTGTGTATTTGTAGTTGAAATGCACATGTGTAAATGATTGTTACACTCGGTCTAGGGGTTGCCGAGATGCAACATGAAGTGAAACTCCCCTCCCTCCATGTCCCTTAACAAACAGGAGCAAATTATCAAAAATGACCAGCAACCGTGGAACTGCAGTATGAGATATTTATTTACTAAAAAAGAAAAATTAAATCAGGTAAGGGAATCATATTCTACAAACATAAAATGAAGGAAACCAAAATACAACAATCTTACCAGACAAAAACTTAAAGAAAAGGATTCCCTCCTTGTATCACAAGGTCTACAAAGTTCCAACAAAAATGTACAAAAGGCTAGTCTGCACACAGGGGAGGATGGAATGAGAGGAGTCCATGGAGGAATGAAGAACTGTCCTTTAAATCTCCCGGCTCAACTCCAAAGCACCAATCAGACTCAGCCAGCACACCAACACCACTCCTGCAGCTCATCCTCAATCAGCTGCTGCCAGCAGAACAACAGCACACCTGCAGCTCATCTTCCTTTAACTGCTATCTGTTGGAGGGAAAACAGAAACAGAACACACCCACAAACACAAGGAAGAGAACAAAAAAAAATACAACAGAACAAATGGCACAGCCCATGACAGAATCAACAAAAAAAATACTAAGCCTTAACAATGATAAACTGATAAACTGAGGCAGAATATTGTTAAAATTGGACTTGTTTCTCTTAAGACAATTCAGGCTGTTCATGTTATTCAGATTTTTAGTTGAACAGTTTTTATTAAAGTTTTCAATGAACATATACAGTAACAAACAATGTTTCTGTAAAAAAAAAAAAAAAAAAGGATACAGGAGGTCCTCGGGTTACAAACGAGCTCCGTTCCTTCGCTGGCGATGTAACCCGAATTTCCGCGTAAGTCAGAATTAACCTTTTAATACCCCCTGTCCTCAATAATGGTCGCCACGGTCGACCGACTGAAGCCTAAGGCTTTACCGATGTTCGTCGGCGTCTCGCCTTTCTCCAACCTTTTGATGATATCCAGCCTCGTTTCCATCGTAATGGCTTTCCTCTTGGCTGGACCAGCATCGCTAGAAGATCCTGCTTTCTTTTTTGGGACCATGATGGGAAAAAGGAGGGTGAAAAAGGCGAGGATACCGAGAAAATTACGGAGCACAAAAACACAGACACTCTACACTATGGGGCTGGAGACAAAATGGCGGACGAGACTCAGGCGTCGTAAAGTCGAAACAGCGTAGGTCGAGTACTGCGTAACCCAAGGACCTCCTGTAAATACATTATTTAAATGAGGACAACTATAAGGAGAATATGCCCAGTTCCCACCCACCCAACCACCCCGTCTTACCCTCCCAATTATCCCACTAGTACTACCGAATTCGAATCTACAAGGAGGACTTGATTCTCTAAATTATGAAAGGATTACAAAAGGGGTGCCCAAAATATGACAAAATAATCACAAATAAGAAAATAAAAAGGCAACCATGATAAGAAAGAAAAAAAAAAGGAAGACATAAAAGTTTCAAAATTCAAAATTAAACAAAACAAAAAGAGAGAGAGAAAAAAAAAAAGAAGGATTTACCAGACAATTTTTATGTCACTACTTATAAAATATAGACCCATGGGTCACATATAATATGAGACTATTATACAGCCTTTCAAAGTTGCGTAAAATATTTTTGTGAGATAAACAAAGATGCAACTATTAATTCATCTCCACGCTTATCTAATATAAGACTATTATATCCTATGTATTTAAATGCTCTTATTTCATATATCGGCCGATATATTGGTTATCGGCCAATATATCGGATATCGACCGATATATTAGATATCAGAATTTTTTAGCTCCCAATATCTGTATCAGCATCAGCCCCAAAAATCCCATATCGATCGGGCTCTAGCTGATAGTCTGTCTGATCTACACCTACTCTATCGATAACAACAACTAAAGCAGGGGTGTCAAACTCATTTTAGTTCAGGGGCCACGTACGGCCTAATATGATCTAAAGTGGGCCGGACCAGTAAAATAATATAAATAATAGGATAAGAACTTTTGACTAAAAACAGTAAATTCCATAATGAAAATGTTTACATCTATGAATTGTACTTGAATGTAACATGAACAAATATGAAGAAAAATAAGTAAAATCAGTGTAATTTTAACAATATTACATCTTAGTTTGTCATTTATACATGTGCATCACAACTTAGAGATCACAGTGGATCTACAAATACACAAAACATTAAATAACAGGGAGAATATTATTAAAATTCCACAAACGTCTCTTAAGACATTTCAGATATTCACATTTTTTGTAAAAGGCTAGTCTGTAAATGTAAACATTTTTGTGTAATTTTACTTTTTTTACACTAAAACAAAGAGACAAATTTACAGTTCTCATTATTTATAGGTTATTACGATAATATTTTACTGGTCTGATCCACTTTAGAATGAAATGACCTAAAATGGTTTTAACATCCTTGATTGTTAATATCTTCAGTGTAATTTTTGCATTTCACAAATTCATCCCAGCGGCCGGACTGAACCTTGTGGCGGGCCGGATTTGGCCCCCAAGCCGCATGTTTGACACCTGTGTTCTAAAGTAACCAAGTCACAACTGGTGATAGAGAACAATGAAACTATAATTATGGATATCATGCTCCATTTTTTTGCAATTCAATCCTTCTACATCTTCCACACTAAAAGCGCTCTTCATGCACTTAATGGCTAAAATCCTCCATATTGACATTTTCTCTCAAAGGTCAAGTGCAACTCTAAAAGCAAATGCATGGGTCATTTTATCCACTATTTTATGAATGTTAACAATATCTTCTGAGGACAGAAGCTGAGCAGGCAGCGAGTGTAATCTGTTATACCACAGGACCGCTGAAGTGACAATGAGTAACAGATTAGCTGTCAAGTAGCGTTCTGCGCAATTTAAAGCAAGTAGCAAAAGTGGTCAAACTAATACCTCGAGACCCTGCGGGCTTTATGGGAAGCTGTCATAAAAAACATACGCAAATAATTGGAGACTGTACAGGAGGACAGGATGGAGGTAGACTGCAGGGCATTGTGGGATGATGAGTTTCTCGTCCTGTTGAAAATGTGCCCACAGATTACATGAGTACATTCTTTACTCTATATGTGGTTTTTAACACTGTATCATCATATTGTCAGTTAAACTCTATCAGTGTTGGTTTATTTCAACACTAGCCAAATGTTTTTAGTGTCTAATCCAAAGATTGAAATCATCTGACATATGAGATTCCCTGAAACATATAATATACAAATATCCACTGCCAAGCAAATAGGAAAGAGCCTTCCAAGTTCTAACCCTAACTCCGGCAGCGAGTAGATTCTCATTCCTTAAAAAAAAAAACAACAGTTTGATGGAGAGTATAAAGACTGGACTGTGTTTCAATGGAAAAAGGTCATGTGGTCAGATGAGTTCAGATTGATTCTGTTCCGGAGTGATGGGACTGTCAGGGTGAGAAGAGAGGAGGATGAAGTGATTACCCATCATGCCTAGTACTAGCGCCTACAATAAAAGCCTCTAGGGATAGTGGTATGATGTGGAAATCATGATCAGGCAACTTTATGTCCAAAAAAGAAAGTCTTTTTTCCATCAGTGGATTTTTATTTGCTGATGACACTGGCATATTCAAAAATGACAATACCAGGATTCATCAGGTTCACGCTGTGAAAGAGTGGCTCAGGAAGCATGAGACATCATTTCCACACGTGGATTGGCCACCACTGAGTCCAGACCTGAACCACATTGAGGGTCTTTGGAATGTGACTCTTCCATCAACAATACAAGATCTTGATGAAAAATGAATGTGATGTGGCAGAGACATTGTGTTGTATACATGATGTTGCAGCAAATCAAAGCTAAAGGCACAGTCCAATGAAATGTGCATGTGACTTTCTTTTGGGGGGGGGGGGGGGGGGGGCAATATTGCTATACTGTCGATCACCGATTCTCAACTGGTGGTTTGCTACCCAAAAGTGGGTCACAAACCCATTTTTAGTTGGTCGTGGGCCTTTGTCTGAGCAAAAGATACTGTTAAGAAACAAATCCTGTGCTTTATTTTTTACGGAGTGGAGCGCTGTCCATTCACACTCCCCAACAGTAGGTGGCGGTAATGCACTGTAATGCTAATTAACACCAGACATTTCACAACATAAAAGAAGACCCAAAAGTACCAACACTGAGGACAAAAACCTCAGTGTGTTTAATTCTTGAATAATTGACTGAATGCACTTTTCATTTTTAAGTGTGCACTTTTTAGTTAAAATGTACCAAATTTAGTGTCAAAGGGAATATTTCCCTAGCACCACCACTTGCTGGTCTTTTTGGTTTATCATTAGCCCACTTGTCTTCTCTGTCGGTATACTATGATATTCTGTATTATCTCAAGATTAAAATACATCATGTTTTCATTGAATAAATTTGAGAAGTTTAGCTTTAATTAACTATTTTGGTCGTGGCTTGTCACTGAGGGGTGATAGCGGGTCCACAAGTTGCGCTAGACATTTGACGGACATAGTCGTAAAAATTCCGTCATAACATATTATTATCCATCATTTCAAAATTTTATTTTTTAATGATAATAAGATATATTTAGTAGTATTTAATGTTCAAAAATATCTCAATGATGCAGCAGCTGTAGTTGCTGCTGGCTGATAAACCAACGTGATATCACGACTCGCATGACTATATACGCCACTTTTAATAAGTGTGTTATCTGTAGACGTTATAAGCTTACCTTGTGTATGTTGACGCAGTGTCAAATATCATGCACTGAGGGTTAGGGTTCAGGTTATGTGAACCAGAGATCTTGGCACAAATTGACATGCCATCAAATAACACATGAAAGGTAGAAAATGAGTACATATACAGGGTGGGGAAGCAAAATTTACAATATTTTGAGGCAAGGATTGAAAGACAGTGTATGACCAATTAGTTTATTGAAAGTCATGAGAATTTATTTGCCACAAGAAAACTGACATAATAGAAAATGTTTTTATTCTATGTGTCCTCCTTTCTCAATAACTGCCTTCACACGCTTCCTGAAACTTGCGCAAGTGTTCCTCAAATATTCGGGTGACAACTTCTCCCATTCTTCTTTAATAGTATCTTCCAGACTTTCTCGTAATAGTTTTGCTCATAGTCATTTTCGTCTTTCCATTATAAACAGTCTTTATGGACACTCCAACTATTTTTGAAATCTCCTTTGGTGTGACGAGTGCATTCAGCAAATCACACACTCTTTGACGTTTGCTTTCCTGATTACTCATATGGGCAAAAGTTTCTGAAAAGGTATGGATAATAGTGTTAGGTATGATTATGACATCAATATATGTTTGGTTTCAAAACAATTGACGTAGTGCCTGCTGAGAAAAAACAACTAAATGTTCATTGTAAAATTTGCTTCCCCACCCTGTAGCACACCAAATGTCATAAGAACTGGCGTATTCCTTTGCTTGTCCGTCATCCTTCACCGCATCAGTCCCTCTTTTTTCACCACGTTTATCAACGCCATCACATTTACGGGGCTTTCGAAAATAACTAAGGAGACTCGGCTGTCTTCACAGTTTGCACTAGCAATATAGCATCTAATTTTGGCTAAAGTTAGCTAAACAGCGAGACAAGACTTGACACTGACTGATTAATATGCACACTCACCATCAACTGGACAGGGGGTCTACTACATGTGACTGAAGTACCGCTGTTGTATTCAGCGTAGTTGTGAACAGTGGTGCTGTTGCGTTCTGCACAGGTAGGATGCTGTTATGGACTGTTTGATGACTTGTTAAGAGACAGACAGACCGTCGATCCTGTGAGCAGGTTCTGTTCACAGTGTTGTGTGAAAACTTTTTTTGGTAGATTATCCTCAGTATTTTAATTTGTCAAAATGACGGACGGCCTTCAGAATTTTTCATCATTTAAAAAAAAAAAGTCTATCAATGATGGAATATTTTTTGTTAACGTGACCTCTGAGTGGGTCCCAAAGCCAAACCAGTTGAAAGCCGCTGTTGTAGATGATACGTGATATATGACATGTCAAAGTGTTAAAAAAAAGTTATCAAAATTAGTTTGGAATTGAAGCGTAGATCAGGGAGGTAATTGTTACATGCACTGATACTGGTCTGATAACTTCCTGTCTCTATGAATCCCTTATTTACTTGAAATAGTCATTTTACAGATCATTATAATTGGCACATTTATCATCTTTCTTTCTGAATTGAAGACTATTCCTAGGAAAAATACGACAAAGAGACAAAAAGGATTGTTTCATTGGCGAGTATTACCACTTTGATAACAGCCATACCACAGGAGATGTCTAGCTATTCATTCTTGTGGAATTACAAAACAAAATAAACGACTGTCATTTCTGCAAAGTTAGCAGCAGACAAAAGTAGTAACTTTATTGACCCGTGGCTTGTTACTTGGCAGTAGTCTGTCGAGCCATTGTTGTGGAATACATATCCCTGTATAATAATAGGCTGTTGTTTTAGGTCCACACTGTGAGACTGTGGTTTGCTTTTTTAAGAAGTCGCAAAAAGAACATGTATGGACAAAAGTCTTGCAAAAGATAATAAAGTTGGTTTTCAAGGGGGAGGCGTATTGTAGTTCTCCAATGAACAAACAATGCACCAAATATTCTTGTGGCGTGCAAAATGGAATAGACACTCTCCAAATAATGCATAAGAAAATATGTTCAACTGTTGCCAGAGGTGTAGCAGAGAATGTTTTTATTATGCAGGTGGGCTAGCATTCGCGTCTGTAGATTTGGTTTGTACACCTGAGTCATTTGTCAACCAAAACCGCCCACTCAGCACTGTACCACTTGTTATTCTGTGCGAGACAGCTACATAAAACAATGTCTGTCTGAAGTCTAAATTCAGCTTTGGGCTTGCAGAGAATGATCGATGCTAGGGTCACCAAAGGCTGGAAGAATCTGCATCTGTTAAAGTCTAGTTTTGAACTTACAAAGGCATCAAAAATTTACATGAACATATGCTTTTTACTCTGAGGAGGCCAGATTGTTTTGGCTCCAAATAGAAAAATCTTGTTGTTTTTAGATCGGTGTAGCCTTGCAGACAGTGTTTGGGGTGAATTGAAGACCCATTAAGTATTTTTCTCTGTCACAACTGCCACAAATTGTAGGAAATACCAAATTACACACCTTTTTTTTTTTTTTTTTAACCTGGGTCATCATTGAACGATAAAGATAGATATAGTTTTTTCCAAACCAGTGCTGTGTAAAATAGTTTCTCCCAGACGATACGCAAAAAAGCACAGTGTCAGACAGAGGATTCAGTGACAGAGAAGCAGACTAGCTGTCAAGTTGTTCACAGTTTTGTTTCAACATTTGGAAGCATACAAACTTTATGTCACACCAGCGCTGTCAGTGACACACTAGAGAACATGCTCTGTCTCCAAAACACTGCTATTGTTTCCAATTTAGAACAGGACACTTACATCACATTTAACTGTTTATTACAGACCATGGGCTTTGTGTGTTTGACTCTGTTTGACTGATGCTCTGGTATAATCTGAGTAATCATGACTAGGGATGGGAATTGATAAGAATTAAATGATTCCGATTCCATTATTGATTTTGTTTATCAATCCAATTCCTTATCATTGGGTGAGGGAATGAAAGAGTACAAACGGGTTTGTTTGCATTAACTGTCTTTTATAATTCTATTACGGCGCAGAAAATATCACATATACAATTTGCACGAATAGTAATAACAGATGACACTGGGCCTGGTTCCAGAAAGTCATATATGAGGTGCAAATCAGGAATGTCAAGGAGGCACATGCCGGTGATGGAATCAGCAATGGGGGGGGGTGAAAATTAATGATGTGTTCCAGGGCGGTTTTTGAGCCCGTAAGTCACAACTTCAAACCATGACTCACAACGTTGTAACGTTGCAGGCAAGTCACGCCAAACTGCCTGAGCACAAGGAATTGTGGTAGCTAGATGTAAACAAACCAGCATGGTGGACTGTACACAGCAAAAACTGGAGAGTTGAAATTTCAGGGTTAAACATTTGAGAGTCGATTTTCACTCTCAAAGTGTAGTTTTAACTCTTTGTGAGTTAAATGTCACTCAGAGTTGGGGTTAATGAAAAGGGTTAGTCAAGCCTGTGGAAATTAACTCAGGAAAGTGTTGTTTTGTGTCTCTCCAGTGTTAATTTGCCTGGCCCCTGCATTTCCAACCAGGTGAACCTGTGCAATTTCTATCAGACTGTCACTGTCAGAGAGAAAAAAGAGGAAAAATACATTTTATTAAAAAAAAAAAAATGCATCAGCTTTCTTTGAATCATCCTGTTCACATTGAATTTTAAGTCATTTTTAATGGATTCACTTTTTTATGATTAAAATTAACACTACTTTCAGAGTGAAAATGACGTAAAATGAGTGTTATTTTTGTTACTTTCATGGTGTTAATTTAACTCTGTTTGAGTTAAAGGAGAAACTCTGACAGTGGTAATAATAAATCCATATGGGTTAATTTAACCCAGGTTGGTGAGATTATGAAGGGCGGCTGTGGCTCAGTTGGTAGAGCAGGTCATCCAATGACCAAAGGGTTGGCGGTTTGAATCCTGGCTCCGACTATCCATGTGTCGAAGTCGCCTGCTGGTGTGTGTGTGTGTGTGTGTGTGTGTGTGTGTGTGTGTGTGTGTGAGGAATTGTAAAGTGCTTTGGACACCATGAAGGTGTAGAAAATGCGCTATATAAGTTCAGTCTATTTACCATTTATGAACTCTTGTGAGTGTTGGCAGTTAAATCAGTCAGTGTTAAATTAGCTCAGGTTTCTGACTTAAAAAGGCAACTCTGGCATGGTGTTAAATAATTAACTTCAATGAAAATGTTAATTTAACTCTGTAAAGTGTGGACCTATATAAACTCTGAAAAAGAGTTAAAATCAACTCTGTGGGAGTTGATTCAACTCTCCAATTTTTGCTGTGTACGTTATGCTCATTAACAATCATTTCTATCGCCAAAGGTGTTTGCTCTTTGCTTATTTGAGGGAAACAGAGGAGTAACACCAGCACATAAGGCAAGAAAAGCTGTTATACCTTTGATGTTATGTTATTTGTATGTTTGGATACATATTTGGTATTAATTTATTCTTGCACTCAATGGACTGAAAACTAGCTAACGCTAAAGTAGCTGCTGATTATGCAGAACATTTGCAGATAAATAACGTCAGAGCAATACCTTGTTTTAATAAACAATTTGCATAAACACCGCATCCATGGGGGCCGCCATTGCTACGTGACGTCAGAACTCGGAACTGGGAGTAAATGGATCGAGTACAAGTTCACGGGTGGGAAGTCACACGTCTGACTGCCATTCCAGTACATTTTCACCAGTAGAAGGTTAGAAAAACACAAGTTACAGGTGGCTTGGAACGCAGCATAAGACACTTTAGTACTTCCTCTACGTCTCCCACTGTTGTGCACCTCATTTTCCTTTTCCCTACCTTCAGAAACTTTTATTTGAGGGGTCAGGCTGTTTGTTACCTCCCTCCCCCAAAGAACCAGGCCCAGATGATGCCCTGGTGTTTGCTCTGCTGCTACATTCAAAAGTGTTGCTAATAGCGTATCGAAAATGTTACATTCTTGCAAATGAAATGCACGCTGTGTGGACGAATGTTTGAGCATATTGGAGGGATTATTTGTTACAAGTGACCCTGGTGTCATCTTTTCACCTGAAATATAGCCATACTTTGGAGCATTTCTGCCTCGACGCCATGTTGGCTACGTTCTAAACCAGGGGTGTCAAACATGTGGCCTGGGGGCCAAATGTGGCCCGCCAAAGGTTCCAATCCGGCCCACAGGATGAATTTGTGAAATGCAAAAATTACACTTAAGATATTCACAACAATTTTGGTTCAGGTTCCACATACAAACCAGGAAAAATATTATCATAATAACCTATAAATACTCACAACTCCAAATTTTTATCTTTCTAAATGTAAATATTATCAGGTAATTTTCCTGTATTTGCACTAAAACAAACTATCATTTCACAGAAAATGTAAATATCCTGAAAAAAAAAGTGTAATTTTAACAATATTCTTCCTGTTATTAAATGTTTAGTGTATTTGTAGATCCACTGCGAACAGTGAGTTGTAATGTACATGACATCGATAATAAACTGAGACAGAAAATTGTTAAAATCGCACTTATTTTTCTAAACAAATTTTAGGTCGTTCATGTTATTCATATTGTTTTAAAGGACTGTTGAGCCGCATTATGTAATAAATTCCCATTATGTAATAAAAGTTAAAAATGTAATAAGAATGTCACGGCATCTTGTAATAAAGCCGCATTATGTAATAAACTGACACATTTTGTAATAAACTACGTAAACACATTATACAGTAAATTTTTTACATTGTTAAAGACACTTTCCTGAGTATTTTTTTTCCAGCTGCCATAGACACTTTATATTGATCGAAATATATTCAGCAAAATACATTTTAGTTGCAAGTTAGCCACAGAAGGTGTGACAGTTTAGCTCTTTTTTATATCCAGAAATGTTGTTTACATTGTTAAAGACACTTTCCTGAGTTTTTTTTTTTTTTCAACTGGCCTAGACACCTTATATTGCTCAAAATATTTTAATTTGCCTTAAAAAGGTTCTGTTTAGAAATAAAGCCATTTATTGTTGAACATCAGCATTTTCTACTTTGTGTGTGCATGTCAGAGTGTGTGTACTAATTATGAATGTAATGCTAATAGGTAGCCTATCATTACCACTACTACAACTACTAATCTGGGGGCTACTTCAATTAAAGAGGGGAAAAAAAATCTACTTGAGTGTCGTTATTACGTAATGAACCATGTTATTACATTTTCCTGAAAATAAAAATGTGTCAAGTGCATTTTGTAATAAATTTCTCAAATTGTAATAACTTACAACATAATGTGAAAAAAATTACTACATAATGCATTGAGGTAGTTTATTACAAAATGTGTCAGTTTATTGCATAATGCGGCTTTATTACAAGATGCCGTGACATTCTTATTACATTTTGAACTTTTATTACATAATGGGAATTTATTACATAAAGCGGCTCAACAAGGACAGTTTGTAGATGTAAACATTTTCATCATGTAGGGAAAGTTTGGAGTTGACTTTATTTATATATAATTATGTTAATATTTTACTGGTCCAGCCCACTTCAGACCAAATGTGTCTGAATTTGGCCCCTGAACTAAGATGAGTTTGAGACCCATGTTCTAAATCAAAACAATGCAGCATGCGTATGACATGATCGTGCATGTGCAACGAAGGCAGAATTGATAAGCAGAATCATCAAGCAGGCAGGGAAACTATTCAAAGGAATTGTGCTACTGGGAACCGGTTCTCAAAAAGAACCGGTTCTAAATTCCCATCCCTAATCATGACCCAGACGGCCCCTGTGAGCTCCTAAGATCACAAACCACCAGCCCGGACTGAGATACATAATGTTTGACTGAAAAAAACAGCATGTTTTTACTGATGCAGGTGGAGGCTGGGGAGTTGGAGGAGATGATTTGTAGATCAATAGCCGGATGATGTGGTGAGTCAAAGCAAATGACTGAACCCTGCCTCAGTGACACAGAGATCCAAGTGCAGTTTTCATGTCTGATTCTAGTTTGTTTAAAAGTTCGGCTTTTAAAAGTCTAATTTTGATGTCATGATTTGCTTTTCATTCTTGAATCTATAACACTGGGTTTCAAAAAAATGTTTTTTGCAAGTTGTCTAGGTTTTTTCAACTGAATTAGGACCGTTTTGCACCGCTAAATCCAAAAATGACATCTGTTTTTTTCAATCAGGTCAGGTTTTTTTTGCTAATTTGATTTTGAAAAATTTGATCTTCTCACAAAATTGATTACATTTTTGTGACTTTATCAGTTGACTTTTTAATATAGTTCTCACCCAAAATAGGTTTTAAAGAAAAAAAATCATTTTCTAACAGGATGTATTTATTATTTATTATGTATTCACCGCAGATGTAGCAGAATACGTCAGGCTTATTTTTGCAAGATCTTCTAGTCGAAGCCATTTCATTCACCTGTTAATATTAAAAAAAACATTAATCATAAATTGGCAAAAGTAAAATCTCGTTTATTGCAAGAAATATGAAAGAATTTTGTATCATATGATGTGAAAATGCCCATAAATGTAAGCAAAAATGTTAAAAAGCCAATATGTAGCATAGTTCAGAACGTTGACCTGATTGAACAAAATTAATGTGATTTTTGGATTCAGCACACCAAAATTATCCTAAATCAGCTCAAAAAACTTAAATAATAAATTTGTTGTTGACCAGTGTAATTGACAGCGCACATCAACTTTTTACCACTTTAATGGAAAATTCAATAATGTAATCATTAAACATATAAAACACAGTGTAACTCTGTCCTGTTTGTGTCCCATCTGTACTGTCTGACTTTTTGTAGTTTTCCCCTCTGCTATAAATATATATATAGCCTGTTTAGTTTTTAGTTTTTTATTGCTATGATTATTTTTTTTATTTTATACTGTTTGCTTTTACACTATCTTGTTTTTTTTTTTGTACTATAATTATGGATGTACATTATTTTTTCTTGCACTTTATTCTTTTGCTGCCTTGACCATAAAATTGTGGGATCAATAAAGTCAAATCTAATCTAACATTTTCCAGAAGTACACCGAGTTAAGGGTCTGTCTACTTACTGGACTGACCCCATCCTTCCCTGAACTAACACAAACCTCCAACATGCAGGGCATAAAGTTTTTTGACTTGGTTAAATATTTTTAAGATTTTACTGTAACTGTTGTAAATTATGGTAATAACAGTGAAAAATCATTCAGTGCTTCTCCTCAGCTGAAAAATTAAAAAAGCCCCTCAGGCAGGCCTGTGGAGTGGAATACAGAGTAAAAAAAAAAAACAAAACTGCTCAGCTCTCCTACTGATGTGCAATGTTCTAAAAGCACCTGATGTACAGCTAAGCTTTAAAGAAAAAAAAAAAAAAAAAAAAAAAAAAACCTGATCTGGACTTCCTGACATCTGAAGATATGAATGATTCAGCAGCAATAACAGGGACCATGTATTAAATCCTCCAGTAAAGGAATAAAAAAAGGTATTTTCTGTGTAATAATAATAATAATAATAATAATAATAATAATAATAATAATAATGCAGCCATCAGTGTTTGCTAACATTAGCCAATGCTGCAGAACATCCAAAACTATAGCATGGTCCCATCAAGCAAAAGTGAACCTCAATATGAAAAAGTAAATTTGCACACATCATTTATCAAGTGGGCTCTTTTTTTTTTTTTTTTTTTATGGAACTCTTATCCTTTTTAAAATACCACTTGTAGAAAAAAATAAAAAGTTACAACCAATTTTATCGATTGTACTTTCTACACCATAGCCATAGCTTGAATTTGATGCAAAAAATTCTATCTAAAAAATTTGAAAATGTATTTAATCTGTTGATTGTATAGCTGATTTTCAAGTATTAGATTTTCATTATTTTGTGAATATTATTGATATTTATGAGGTTGAACATTTGTGAGTTGCTGTCCACGTGTTACCACAAAAATACCAATTTTAAATTTTCAAATTCCTTGTAATTCAGATATGTGAGTGAAACTTTCAGAAAGTAATGATCCTTTGATACATTTTGGGTGATACATACAATGGTAAAGAGTCGTCCATGTGTTACTATGGCAACCTGTCCACGTGGTACCACATTTTCATGTTAATAAAATAGAGACTATTCAATATTTTACTCCAAAATATATTTTCTGCAGAGTTGAACATAATATCTAAAAGGTTTTGTCCTACTTAATGTCAATTTCTGTTGCGAACCACATGTTTTGAATGTTTGCGTAAAGCTTAAAAAATTAATGTCTGTTTCAAGTCCACGTGTTACCGAGCAGCAATTTGACATTTTTCACCTAAAAATTTTATCTCCCCAAATTTTGTTAAATATAATGTTAACCCTTTCATGCATGAATTATGAGAACCTTAATGGGTCAAAACACAGTAATGTCCAGTCAGAGAGCAAACTTTAATTGATTGCCATTCCAACATTTATTTCAATATGAAGTAGCTCCTTGTTTTAGATAATCCCTTATGGTCCAACTAAAGCAAAAATGAATTTAAAAGTAAAAATGTGGGGTCAAATTGTCTCTAAAATGTCCTGTCAGAGAGATTTTGAATACCGTTTTTTGACCCTAATCAAGATATTTTTCCTGAGTGTTTTTATTCCTCTTTAGGCATTAAAAAAAACAATGCAATTGAAAAAATTTTTATGAACCTATTTTTCATGGAGTTGCAAAAAATATCCACTCAGCCGAACATCATGCATTTAATTTTTGAAGTAAATAAACATGTATTTACTGATATACTGAGTAAAAACTATGAAATAATTTTTTTTTAATGCTGCTAATCTGGTGTTTTGTCATATTTTAACTTACTCTAATATTAGTTATTACTCACTTTATGGAGATAATGTGCAAATAAAAACTTTTTGTTTGAGAAAAATGGTTAATTACAGTCTATTAACAATAACAAGCAACTGATTTACACTCAAACATGTTAGTGCAGATCAGATTTATCAAGAACAGAAAAGTTACAGTAATGGCATGAATTGCAGCGTATGGGATGATGCATAGGCATCTACTGTGTCGGCTGATATGGAACTAAAACAATAAAATTCATGAATATATAAGAGGACAGCTGTAGAATAGCTGTCCACTGTAGTGACCACTATGCATGAAAGGGTTAAAGTGCTTATGAATACCTACTCAAATATGTATAATACATGCATATAAGTGACTCTGTTTACATGACAGAGACTGTTGAACACCAAATGTGTCCGCGTGTGATTGAACCCAGCAGCAAAACACACTGGATTTCTTGTTTAAGTATTGACTAATTGAAACTTCTATCATTTCAGTTATCACATTTCCTGTCTTAAAGCTATTAACCTGTACGAAACATACTCAGTTAAGCATACGTGTGCTTAATAAGACATTTATCCTAAAAACGAATATATCCTGACAATAATATAATCCTTATCAGCATATAATAATAATAATGCTAATTTCATACTTTGATAATTCATTATAACACTTCTGAATTCTACTCCTTGTGTGTACTATCTTTTCTGTGTAAGACCAGTGATCACAACATCATCTGCTTGAACTATCGTCAGAATAAAAGCTGTCCAGAGGCTAAGCATAGCAGAGACTTTATTTTGAAGGGACAACAGGAAGTGCAAGTCTCAGATTAGGAATTCCTGAGAGATTTTCTTCAAATTATGCCAAAATGTCCATGATTCTAAATCTTTACACTATGACAAAGTTTCATAGACATTAAAGAGACATTTTATACTGTACAGATTGTGGTTGACATTTATGTTCAGTTCCATAACACCCCCAGGAACAGAAGGGCAGACTGTGGCATGACCATATGTCACATTTGGTCAGATCCAGAGCTGGTGACTGTAATCTTGGATGGTCTTCTTCACATGCAGTAAAAAACAAAAAACATGTTTTTCTCTATATTTAACTTTTCTTCTGTGATTTATCACCATTTATTATTATTATTTATCACCATTATCCTCTGTAATTTGTGTTTTTTTCAGTGAACATCAGGTATATTTCTATATTTTCTTTACTGATGATATAGATTTTCATAAAAGCTCAGATTAAATTTGAGGGTTATGTAATCAAAAACAAGAGAAAACTGAAGAAAAAGTGACTTTTTCAGCAAATATACAGTCTACTCTCGTTATACCGCCAACTTCCGTTCACGGCCAAATTGGCGGTATAGCGAAAATGGCGTTACAACGGGTTGCGTCCATAATGTGCATGTCTTTACTATATGATGTCTATGCTGCCTCCGTTAACCCGTTCTAATTGCGTTTCTAAATAAGTCTTGATTCTGTTATGTTGTAAGGGATCATTTAAAGTGGGGAAACATTTTAAGCATTATTATACCGTGTTGGGAAATGACACCCCATCATCTTGAGGCTTTGGCTTAATCCCACGTCCTCTTTCCGACATCCTGACCTACTGAGTGTTCTGCGATAAATGAACGGTGGCCGTTCCGTAGACCTACTCGTAGCTTGTCACGATCAGCGTCTGGTGCGTTTGTTTCAGTGCATTGTTAAAATTTATGTGTACTCGATGGCAATCACGCTGGCGGTATAACAGTCGGGAAATCAATGGTATAAGTGTTGTTTGTGCGTGGAACTGGGCTGGCGGATGGCGATAGGCGGAAATGGCGGTATAACGGCGGGCGGTTTAACGAGAGTAGACTGTATCAATAACTGATTGTAAAACCAAGTATCTCCATCTGCTGTCATTGATCCAACTCCATGGGTTTTACTGGTGAGTCAATGTTGTAGAAGATGATGGTGTTTCCACATTCACTACAGAGCCTCTGAACATCCAAATGGATCATATCTGATGACCATGAAAAGATGGCAAACTATATTTTACACCTATTATTTACATGTATTGATAGGAGTAGATGGTTTTGGTCACCAGTGCATGTTTGGGTCTTTATGGGTTAATTTCCCATGTTTCAATGTATTATCACATGTGATATACTGTATAACAATAATGCTACACATTCAATCCCTGAGGTTTCACATGGGAATTTACATGGGTTGCACACATTACACCAGTGTCACATTACCGCACATGGGGTCACCTGGAATTCAAATGGGGTTGCCTGAAATTCCTAGTAATTTACACACACACACAAAAAAAAATTACTAATAATTAAAAAACAAATAATAATTCAAAATAAATTTCATTACAAAACACCACACACTTTTCCTAATAAAACTCAAGTTCAAATAAAATGCAGGATATAATATCTGAGAAGGCATATCTTGATTGACCCGATCATGTGACCACGTGTGTTACTACGCTTCAACCTGCCTGGACACAGTCGCAGTCAGAAATCTGGATCGAACAGAGAATGGAAAGATTTCTTCGCCCGCCTGGCCTCGCTAAGACATCTCCAAGAGAAACTGAGAAGCAGACACCAAAAAGGTGCATTCAGCCTGATCACAATCAAGGCGTACAAGTATATTTGCATCAGTTATTAATTAGTATTGCAAAAAGATACCCCCAAAACCTTCAAATTGTTTCTTTGGCCATCTTATTACTAGATCTTGCAATCCTCCAAATTTGAAGAAAATCAGATAAAAACTGATAAAATGGCGACCCAATGAGCGTGAAAACGTGCACAATTTTATTGTTATAAGAGAGCAAAATTATTGTAACACAATAAATAATTACTACTCAACTCCTGTGTCTCTTTTGTTACAAAATACACACATCACATTGCTTTTCATTTATTGATCATTTTTGTTGAACAGCTGTTTGATTATCAATTCTTATTCTCACTATTAAGACAATCAACCATTTTGTTCTGAAAACCCTTCTTTTACAGCCCTTTAATTGGGATAATAGAATGGGAACCTGTTATTTAAGTATTATTAGGACTAAATATGCACAACTAGACAGATTTTGGTATGCTCCCTGGCTGCAGAAAATTTGGAAACAATGTGACAAACGGATGTTTACGTCGAACCGCATGTTTTCAATGGTGCGTTGTTCACCAAAATTCATGTAGTATCCGTACACCAATATACTTCCATCAATAATATCACGTATATGCCTTATAAATATATTGTTATAACTTGTTCACAAATGTTTATTTCCTCCTGTACCAGGAACACTTAGTTACAGATCTAACAGAGATGCGACCATGTGGTAAGCCAGATTTCCATTCCAATCTTGTAGAGTCCGTACACCAAGTAGTGTCCGTACACCATATCAAAATACATGGGTCTAATTTTATTGTTTCTGTCAATATATGGAATTTTTCAGCATGCATGCTTTGGACACGACATCTATGCAATAAACAATGCATGATTATCCTGAGTGCTGAAACATTTGTATATCTTTGTAGGCATTAAATATGGAGGCTATTAGGCTGTAGTGTCCGTACACCCAATAATTTCTGATTTGACAGGGGTACAAGCCTGCAAAATTTTTAGTAGACGCCATAATACAAAAATATTTTGGACTTTAAATGAGAAATATCAGACAAATAAAATGGCCAGTCTGATTTTTTGATAGAGCAATATTATTTTTTATTTATCTGTGCACCCTTTCTGGTACCCTTGATTGTGATCAGGCCGATTACACACATTATACAGTCTAAATGTTGTCTAAAATTAACGTTTATTTGCAACATGGTAAAGCAAACTATTACATGATCAAAAACAAATGAATTTTAGCAAAAAAAGTCTCCGTTTTGAATGTCTGGGGTCGCCAAAAATTCTGATGTTAAAATGGGGTCACAAGCCAAAAAAGGTTGGGAACCATTGAATTGAACAATGAAAATGTTCCAAAATTACACATTACTATTGTGCATCACCAGTGACCACATGACTTTCCCCTATGAAATGTATGGTTTTCCTCAGACAGTTGTAGTTTATTTTTAGTAAAACCAGTCAGTGTTACACAGTGCAGACAATGATCAATCTTAATGACACAACTAATTTCCTCTCAGTTTTAAATAGAAAATTTGTATTTCGGCTAAAATTTACTTAGAGGTCTTATTTATGTCTTTGTGCATAAGAAATCAATATAAGTGAATCCCCCAAAGGAACTTTGTGTTGGTAAATGCAAGTTCTGCAAATTTACAGGATTTCAGTTCTGTTCAACATGTTGATGCTCATATGAACTATGTTTTCAGCTCAAAAATGTCCAATTTCATCACAATTAATGCTATATTTTCATGTCACAAATGGCCAAGTTATATTTTAACTGAATTTACCTGAAAAACAAATATTCTATTCTTTTAGATTCCCCAATTTTTCTTACAAGATTCTATCCTACATATCACATGTTTTATTTTTACAGGTTGCAATATGGAGTATGGTGCTGATCCATCCTGCTTATGTTACGCCAATACATACATGAAGAATGTCACATGTCACTTTTTAAATCAACAGTTTTCTAATAAGCCTTTTTATAAAGAAATAACAATTCTATATTGTTATTTACTCTTTGGTATGATGATAAACTATACAATAAATAATAATGATACTAGTTTTTGCACAGGGATCATTTGTGGAAACGGTGACATGGCTGCCGAGCATCAGTATGATGGGATCTGTAACAACCATGTCACATCCGTCCACTGATACATTTTGTGTTTTTGTGTCAGCTGTTATTGTTTTAGATCCACAATACTAACATTTATGAATAAGAGGAGAATTAGCAATAGTAAGTATATAAGTTTATTCCTAATAAAGTACTGGCACTGACCAGATCATCATGGGTAATGTCACGTCCGTCCACCAGCAAAAGTTTTCACATACACGTGCTATTCAAAATCCAATATTTCTGAAAATAGAGCTTCCACTGTCAAATAATATCAGTAGTCTGTGCACAAATGTATTAGCATTATTTCAACACAGTTCTATGCATTTCTTACAACTTTTTTTTTTTTAAACAAAAACGGCCACTCATTTGACCCCCTAAGTAAATTGTAGCCGATTTACGAAGTGAAAAGTCAGAGAAAGCTGCACAAATAGGCAAGTTTAAGCCTCACGCTGTTCCAATAGAGATAGCCCAGTTGTTTTTTTTTTTGTTGTTGTTTTTTTTATTCTATACCAACAGAAACAAGCAGCTGCAATGGAGCAGCAGATCGAGATTTGCCCAAGGCTCTCATGAGGCCAGTGTTCTGTGCCTTTTTCTGTTCTCTCTGTCTCTAGTTACAGAGACAACCAAGTGAGGCAAAGCAAACAAACAAACCAGCAATAAGAAGAAAAATAATGCTTCTATCCTTATGTTGTGTCCTTGAAATGTCAGTGAGAAGCAGTACATTTAGATTGTTGGTCAGCCAGTGTAAACATCCTTGGTACGATATAATTTTATCAGCCTGTCATTGTGGCCTGTCAACAAAATGCAAAAAAGGGAAAATGCCATTATACTCAAAAAGCAGTAGCAGCTCTGCTTGTTGTTGTGACTGTTCTCTCACATCTTGGACTTAGTCACTGTACTTTCAGTGGATGACGACTCATTCAGAGTGTTTCCACTTTGTGTTGTTGTTTTTACTTAGTTAATATGGATGTTGGATCACACAGGGAGGTCTTTTTATTTAACCCTTAAAGACCTAGAAATGGTTTTCTGGGGACTGCCAAATGCCTTTTTCTCATCATCTGTGATTTATCATCATTTATTTCAATATGATCCTCTGTATTTCACATTTTTCAGTGAAAAACAGGTATTTTCTTTATGTTACTGAACATACAGATGGGATTCAAGGCACTTCATCCACTGTCCTTGTAAAAAGCGGTTGGATTAGAACGATTTCTGCAGGTTGAAGAAATAATATTTATGTAACAAAAGCTAATAAGAGCTGTGGATTTTGTGCAACATCCCACTTTGCAAAAATCAAAATTTTACCAAGTGTATTTTTATCATTTCTAGTCAAAATATCTCATCACACTTAGCATAAGACAATCACCTAAAGCAGGGGTGTCAAACTCATTTTCTTCCAGGGGGCCGCATTCAGCCCAATTTAACCTGAAGTGGGCCGGACCAGTAAAATAATAGCTGATAAATAATGACAACTCCAAATTGTTTCAGCGCAAAAAAAAAAAAAAAAAAATGACACTCAATTATGCCAATATTTAAATTTACAAACTATCCAAACAAAAAGGATTTGAATAACCTGAAAAAAAATGAAATTTGTTAAGAAATATAAGTACAATCTTATCAATATTATGCCTCGACTTATCATTTATACATATGCATTACAGATTAGATCTACAAAGGCACAAAACATTTAGTAACAGGCTGAATATTGTTAAAATTGCACTTAATTTTCTTTAGACATTTCAGATTGTTCATATTTGTTCAGGTTATTCACATTTTATTGTTAAAGGATAGTTTGTTAATGTAAACATTTTCATAATTTAATGTTTTTTTGCACTAAATCAAAGAGAAAAAATTGGTGTTGTCATTATTTATAGGTTATTATGATATTATTTTTGAGTCTGATGTCCTAACTTGCACTTTGCAAATTCATCCCGCGGGCCGGACTGGAACATTTGGCGGGCCGGTTTTGGCCCCCGGGCCGCATGTTTGACACCTGTGATCTAAAGAGTAACTTTTCAGTGAGATATAAGAACTTATTTTTAGATAATAGATCTTGAAAATCTTATTTCAAAAAATCTTACGAAGATAATTTTCACTTGTTCCATTGGTAGATTTTTTTTGCTTAATTCAAGATTTTTTTTGCCTAATTCAAAAATTGAAAATTATCTTGGTAAGATTTCTTGAAATAAGATTTTCAAGATCTATTGTCTAAAAATAAGTTCTTATATCTCACTGAAAAGTTACTCTTTAGGTGATTAGGTCTTATTTTAAGTATGATGAGATATTCTGACTAGAAATGAGAAAAATACATTTGGTAAGATTTTTATTTTTGCAGTGTATTAAGTGTCTATTACTACAACATGTTTTAATATCTAGTATGAACAGGAGTGAGGACAGTAAACAGCTGATTTAATTTTCATGTCTCACAAAATCTGACACAAAAACTTAAACTTAAAGGTAAACGTCTGCACATATAATAGCATAGTAAAATAAAATACAGCTGCTAAAGTGTATATATTATGTGTGATAAATGTGATCTATCTAAAAAGTTACTCCTTAGGTCAGTGGTTTCCAACCGTTTTTGACTCATGATCCATTTTAACATCACAAATTTCTTGCAACCCCCGACATTCAAAAGGGAGACTTTTTTTTGCTAAAATTAATTTGTTTTTGATCATGTAATAGTTTGCTATACTATGGTACAAATAAACATTAATTTTAGACATTTAGTTATTATAGATGGAGGCAGAAAAGCCAAGTGTAGATTACTGCACTAAGTGAGAATTTGATTTTCCTTGGTCAGGATATGTACAGTCAGTCCAGTTTGTATTTACAAGGCTGACAATTAACACTGAACAAACAAGAACTCAAACTATGAATTATGAAAGAGCTGCAGCATCTGAAACTGACCACAATGAACATTTGAAAGATAAACAGTACCACAGTGCTTCAGTTTCAGCTTCAGAGTTTTTCATGTCTTTTATGGATTGGGATTGTCTTTGTCAGCTCACCATATATTTTTTTTTATCACTAAGGTTTTTTTTTTTTTTTTTAATCAATTACTAGAATTGTCAGGCAACCCCATTTGAATTACAGGCAACCCCAAGGTTGAAAAAATCTGCTGTAGATGATTACCTCCGCCAGGGAGGTTATGTTTTTGCCAGGGTTTGTTTGTTTGTTTGTTTGTTTGTCTGTTTGTCTGTCCGTTAGTGTGCAACATAACTCAAAAAGTTATGGACAGATTTTGTTGACATTTTCAGGGTTTGTTGGAAATGGGATAAGGAAGAAATGATTAAATTTTGGTGGTGATCGGGGGTGGGGGGGCCCACGGGGGGGCCCATTTCCAACAAACCCCTAAAATTTCATCAAAATCTGTCCATAACTTTTTGAGTTATGTTGCACACTAACGGACAGACAAACAGACAGACAGACAAACAAACAAACCCTGGCAAAAACATAACCTCCTTGGCGTGGGGGGGGGGCCCACAGGGGGGGCCACTGATCAGCCTTGGCGGAGGTCTGCGCTCTCCGAGTGCTTCTAGTTATGTCTTATTTTAAGTGTGATGAGATATTTTGACTAGAAATGAGACAAATACACTGAGTAAGATTTTGATTTTTACAGTGCATTAAGTGTCTGTTACTACCACATGTTTTAATATTCACCATGAACAGGAGGGAGGACAGTAAATGGAAGCTGATTTAATTTTCATGTAACACAAAATCTGACACAAGAACTTAAACTTAAAGGTGAAGGACTGCACATACAGTATAATAGAGGGAATGCACATACGTCACTTCCCCCCTAGGCCACGCCCCTCTAAGTCAGACTGAGTGGCAAAAACAAACCGGCTCAACATGGTGGAGCATAGCAGTGACTACAGCGAGACCGGGAAAAATGTGAAATAGAACATGAAACTACACAATTTCCACACGCGGAAATCGTGAGAGGGGGTCGGGGGGGGGCACGACGTCGGTTCTATTCCGAGGCTGTTCACGACAACAGCTCCCACTCGCGATCGCAAGGTCACGTCCATCTCCAGGCCAAAGCAGTGCACAGCTAAGGCAAATTTCTGGGACCACTAGATGGCGCTATGAATCAGATTCAATATCGCTGTGTCATTTTGTTCGAGGCAGGAGCAACATCAACCAGGTCAAGTTTGGTGCTGATCGGAACAAATATGACCGAGTTACCAATAATGCAAAGGCTGAAAGCATACAAAAGCCAAGGAGTTGTTGACATCCTCGTCATCGTTAATTAGAGGATTACAGCTGGTGAGTGCTTTCAGTTCAACATACTATTGTTTTTGAGGTTTTCTGTCAGTGCAGACATATTTTCTTGGCGGTGATTGCCAAGGTAAAGGCCCAGCAGTAGTGCTCACAGTTCACTACTGATTTACTGGAGTTGAACCCTTAGTATTGACCCAAGTGAGTGGATAATGTACTGGTCCTGTGGAGATTTAAGTAGAGTTAACATCAAATACTTGATACAACACAGCTACAACAGTTTTGTCCTAGAGCAGGGGTGTCAAACTCATTTTAGTTCAGGGGCCACATTAAGCCAAATTTGATCTGAAGTGGGCCGGAACAGTGAAATAATAACATAATAATATATAAATAATGTCAACTCCAAACTTTCTTCTATGTTTTAGAGCAAAAAAAGTAAAATTATGTGATGAAAATATTTCCATCTACCAACTATCCTTTAAAACAATGTGAATAACATGAACAAACTGAAATTTCTTAAGAAAAGTAAGTACAATTTTAACAATATTATGTCTCAGTTTATCACTTAAACATGTAAATTATGACTTACAGATCACAGTGGATCAACAAATACACAAAACATTTGATAACAGGCAGAATATTGTTAAAGTTACACTTCAGACATTTCAAAATATTTATATTTGTTGAGGTTATTTGTGTTTTTGTGAAAATGTTAATTTGTTTTAGTGTAAATACAGTAAAATGACATGAAAATTTTTACATTTACAAAGAGAAAAATTTGGAGTTGTGGGTATTTATGGGTTATTATGATAGTATTTTACTGATCCGAACCACTTGTGATTCAATTGGTCTGAATGTGGAACCTGAACTAAAAGGATTCATATCTTAGTGTAATTTTTGCGTTTCACACATTCATCCCAAGGGCCGGACTGGACCCTTTGGTGGGCCGGATTTGGCCCCCGGGCTACATGTTTGACACCTGTGTGCTAGAGTACCCCCTTATTTGGAAAACTAGGTTAGCCTCAGTTTAAGCTAGTTTACAAATTATGTAGAGCACAAGGTTCAGAATCACACAATTGAAGACAAAAACATTTCAGTTATGAAACATAGAACTAAATGACAGATGCTAACATTAAGAGCCTTACTAAGAACTAACGTTAGCCAAAACGATATGTAATTTAAGGTAAGATTTTACACAAGAACACAGCATAAATTAGCGTTACCTGACACAAAATGTCAACCACAAATCCAGGTTTTGTTGCCTGGATTCCAATTATTTCTACGAATTGCAACGATCCATCTGCTTCTTCTGTTTTTAGCTTTAGGTCGCCGCTAAAACGATAGCTCTGAGTGCTTTTTAAACCTATTTGTGCGATCAATGGCACAACAGCTCTTCCCCATTTTTTAGATTGTTCCGAAGTTTTCGCAGTATTCAAGCCAAAGCCGCTACTCATCTCCCTCTTTCTGCCACTCGGTGGACGTAACCGCGGTGACTTCCGCTAGCGGTGACGTCACGTGCATACCCTCTATAGTATAGTAAAATAAAATACAGCTGTTAAAGTGTATATGTGTGCGTTCTATGTGATGCTGCAGCTCCTCTGTGTTCGTTTGTTGCCTATGAGGCTGTGGAAGTGGGGGATGGGAACGTGTATAAGCTCATCATAGTGGTCGATAATACTGATGGGATTTTCCACCACCTCAGTGTTATTTGTAATCAAGTCTAATAGATCTAATTATGGCCTCATTTAGTGGGAAAAGGGATGGCTGACTGCACGGTGGGGCCATTGGAAGGTGGTAAGACCCTGTGAGTCTGTGTGTGTGTGTACACTAACATATTAGTGTATTACTCAAAAGTTTGGGACGTCTTCACATTTTACAAGACCTACAATACCACCATTCTACTGCAAAAAAGACCTCTATGAAAATATGAAAATTAAACTCATTATTGGGTTAAAATGTCGTATTTCAAGTAAATCGTCTGCCAGTGCAGTGAGAAAATTGCACTTATCAAGTGCAATTAAGTAAGAGAATATTATCTAAGGGTTATAGAATGCTGAAATTGTTATTTAAAGCAGAATTTACTTGTCTCAACTCTTCATCATAGTGAGATTTTTTGTATTTATGGTGTATATGCTGTATTTATGGTCTTATGAAGATGTAATGACTCAGTAGATACTGCATGTATTGGCAAAACTACATAAAACAGTTAAAAATGTCTTGAGTGCAAACAGTTACTGTGTCAGCCATACTCATCCCCCATGAATGTAACTTGTTTTGTTATAAATGCTGCTGCTGACGTGTCATATATCCGCTGGTCGGCTCGACGGACCAATCAGAGCCCGTCGAACCGACCATGCCTCCTCCCCTTTGGGTGGTCTCTGGGGGCATACACCCTCTCGCACACCTGGGATTCCCTCCTCCAGAGACCACCCATGGGGGAGGAGGCACAGTGGGCTCGACGGGCTCTGACTGGTCTGTCGAGCCGACCAGCTGATAAATGACACGTCAACAGCATGTCGGATGACGCTTCTGAGGAAGACTAGAGTCACAGTCGAAACTGTCAAGCAGGTAACATCTAAAAACTATACCTTGTCTGAACAAAAGAGAATAGTATTTATTTATTTGCTGTGGACAAATGTTTGAGAATATTGGAAGGATTCCACCCTTTTGAAGAAATGGAAGCTTTCCAAGTGGACCTGGTGTTGTCTTTTTGGACCGTTTCTGCCTCAACGTCATGTTGGCTACGTTCTGACCAAAACAATGCAGTGTACGTGTGACGTCATGGCACATGCACAACAAAGGTGGAATCGATAAGCAGAATCATTAAGCAGGCAGGCAAACGATTCCAAGGAATCAAGCTACTGGGATCCGGTTCTCAAAAAGAACCAATTCTCGATTCCCATCCCTATGTATAAGAGACGCATAGAAGTCGGGAACCAGATGTTGAAAGCACGTTAAGTTCCGACAGATTGACAAGATACTGGATTTTATGAAAGGGACCACAACGTTTAGCTTTCATGGGGCCCACAATTGATAGCAGCACCAAATGTCAGTGCTTATTAGTTAGCCTATATCTAACAATAGCCTATGTGTCAATATTTTAACATCTAAAACCGACATTTTTGAGAATTTAATTGAAGGATTGAAGTAGAAAACTGCCTTCATATCGTCTTCAACGTTGAAAAAAAAAATCCATTTGCAGGCAATATAGCGTAATGGTACAAGCCATCAAGCTTCCACATAGATGAGAGCATGCACAGGTACAAGTAAATGTGTCTATTAGCGGGACATTCATTTTCATTAGCGACGTAAACAGCTTAACAGGAATATTGGCTCTTTTGGATTCTATTATATTTAGTGGATGTAAATGCATGTACTGACTCTGTCCCTGTGGCTCTGATGCTAACTTCGCTAAACCCCAGCCTGAGCGAGATGCAGCAGCAATTTACGGTCACAAAACACTCAACAGTGTTAACTTCAAAGTGAAAGTGCATCCAACACACACACACACCAACACCAATCCATACAGCTGGATAATTAATGCTAAATCAGATTTTCCACCTTAGCTGCCGTACATACTGTATGAGCAGAATTAACTGGTTTAGTGATAAGGAGGAACAGGTGCACTAATGTTTGCAGATGAGTCTTCTGGGCTCAGCGGGGTCTCACCTCCCATGATTCCACTCTTTCCCCTGTCTGTATCTGCACTCTCTGTTTTCCACTTGAATTTATATAAACAGGTTTTATTGGCGATATACCTGAGGGACGTGGACGTGAACTGTAGCATGAACAAAAACAAAGTAATGCTTTGTAGGGACATGGTAATATATGTTAACTGTTTTTACAGCCTTAACCCTTTAACACTTGTGACATTATTTCAGGTAAATGTGCTGCTGTGTTTGCATCTGTTTCAGTGTCATAAAAGCTGTTGTGAGTATGTTTGTGTTCATTTTCTGCAGCGGTTTTGTTTTACTTTGTGTTTTAGGGTCAAAACAGGGTGGAATAACAGAAAAAGACAAAGAGAGGAATTGAAGTTTGACAGGTTTTTACTAAATAAGAAACTCAGAATGTACATGAATAACTGAACTGAAACACACTGACCAAATATTAGAATTTTGGACCAGTGGTTTTTGTTTTGGGGCTCTTTTCTTTTTTCTTTTTTTTCTTCATTCTTTGTTTGTTTGGAGAAGCAGATCAAACAAAACTTCCCTTTCGGGCACAATTCTATGTCCACACCTCAAATATGAATGAAGAGTGAGTTGCTAATCCAAGTTTTTTTGTAGAATATGGAACAAACAAGAAGTGGGCGGGAGGAGACGGCTTGCTCCGCTTCTTCATGAACAAGATAAGACATATTAAGGTGTATATGTTCATACTACTAACCTAGACAGAAATGTTTTTCTAAATCAGTCCAGCTACTTTTTGACACCTGGTTGAACTCCAAAAAATGGTTAAACAGTCAAAAATGCAGTTAAAAAAGCACAGTAAAAAACAAAAAGGAAAGTCACCACAACACTGCAAAGAACAGTAAAACAAAAAACAAGGAAAACTGGAAAAAAAAAAAAAAATCCCAAACCATCTATTTTTGTACCAAGTTGGTCTCACTCACTGCTCTATGTTTTGCTTCTCATTCCAAAGATGGCAGAGGGTACACTGAGCATGCTCAGATGTCTATGGGAAGCAAAAGGTCTGTTCTCTCAGCGCATTTTGAAATTTTTCCTGTTGAGCAAATGGTTGAATGTTTATGAATATTTAAAATTAGTGCTGTCAAATGATTAAAATTCTTAATCAGATTAATCACAGGGTTGTTGTGGATTAATTTCGATTAATCAGTCAGTCCAGCTTGTATTTACAAGGCTGACAATTAATACTGAACAAACAATAACTCAAACTATGAATTATGAAAGAGCTGCAGCATCTTAAACCGACCACAATGAACATTTGACAGATAAACAGTACCACAGTGCTTCAGTTTCA
Source organism: Sphaeramia orbicularis (assembly GCF_902148855.1). Lineage (NCBI taxonomy): Eukaryota > Metazoa > Chordata > Actinopteri > Kurtiformes > Apogonidae > Sphaeramia > Sphaeramia orbicularis. The sequence goes on from NC_043977.1 coordinate 37,903,057, forward strand.
GCTTCAGAGTTTGTCATGTCTTTACCTCCGCCAAGGAGGCTATGTTTTTGTAGGCGTTGGTTTGTCTGTCTGTTAGCAAGATAACCCAAAAAGTTATGGACAGATTTGGATGAAAATTTCAGGAAATGTTGATACTGGCACAAGGAACAAATGATTACATTTTGGTGGTGATGGGGGGGTGCACTGATCTGCCTTGGCGGAGGTCTGCACTCTCCTAGTGCTTTTCTAGTTAAATATAATTCATTTTCAAATCTCTTTCTAAATTAATCACGTTTTATTTTGCATGAGCAAACAGACTCAAGAAAGAATGGAATATATATTGTAATGGAAATTTCTGATTCCATTCTTTGTTTCCATATCCATTCCTGACTACCCTTCCCCACTACATGCTAACTTTCCTGTCTCCTTTCCTGATCACTCTTCCCAATTGCATGGTAATTTTCTGAACATCCCCCACTGCATGCTAACTTTCCCATCTCCTTACCTAAATTCCCCTACTGTGTGTGTAAATTTTCTTGCAAGGTAACAAAAGGTGACTGAGTGTTAAAGCTGTGAGTTCATCATTCAATCAAAAGGTCCTTTGAGGACACTGGAGGTGTCACTTGCAAATGTGATTCACCCTATAAAAGGCGGACCTTGTGAGAGGCTCTTTGTCTTTTCTTCACAATCGCCGCTGTTGCAGAACTGACCTTTCTTGACAAAGAAATAAACTATTGTCGGCCGGCAGATGTCTCAATTTCATTATTCACCAGCAGCAGAGAAAAACTTCCGTAACAATATACACTGAACGTGTTTGTCGCAAGTTGGGCGACGCGTTTGCCGAAGTGCTAGCAGAATCCCCGACTAATGTAAGCTTCACGTTAATGTGGTATTTTAAGCGGAAAGTGTTTCAGCGAAAAGAAAACTCCTTCCTGTAGAGTGTGTATAATACTTTAAGTCGGTCGACTGTTCCATCTTGGGGTTTTTTTTTGTTCTCATATTTCCATCCAGACGGGGAACGTGCTGTTTAGTGTCTTCCATCTTTCTGGGTTGGTTCTGCTCTCTGCCACTACCGGATCAACTGCCCATTTGTTCATGTGCGATGGTAACTCTACTTGGACAAACTACCCCAAATGCATTGGCAGAAACATTCAGAGTCATTCTACGTTGCAGATGGGTTAATTGCATTAAAATTTTTAATCCGATTAATCATGATGATAGATTAACTTGCGTTAATGTGTTTATTTTAACAGCCCTATTTAAAATAAATCATACATTCAGAATGCCCACCTATTGTTTAGACATTTTTTCTGCAGTATTGCTGTAAAAAATTCAATAAAAAATAACTGTGGAGGACGCGCACCACAGACATGTCAGGGGTTAAACCAGAATTATCACAGCTCCACTGGTTTCTCTTTTAACCTCTCTTTATAATCCTGCCTCCAAACTTTCTGAAAGTGCATCCTCTTGAAGCTCCTTTGGTGCTTTTTTCTTCAGTTTTATTTTTATTTCGTCAGTCTCCTGGTGACATGCACAGCTTCACGATGATCGCTCTGCAAATAGAATGTGCCACCATGAAAGCACCGAGCATGATCAGGGGTGAAACATCCACATCACTTGTTTGTCACTGCTCTCAAAGATGTTACATAGAAACGCAGCATGATAAGTGCTGAGATTGTTGCTGTGGTAACGGATGAAAGCTAATAATTACACCATCCAAACAGGAGATAATTCAGCCATGGTGAGAAATCAGCTCACTGGTAAATTATAAAATCAGCCAGACTTAACCCTTTAGCGGGCAAGTGACTATTTTTGGTCATTTCCACATACATTAAAAGACAGTGAGAGCAACAGTTACAGTGAGGACAGAGAGTCAACAATGTCAGGTCCAATGTGGTCTACAGGGTCTGTAAGGTCCACCTCTGCATGAACAGTGAGTGTACCTGGTTCATTAGGTACTGTTAACCCCACAAATGCAGTAACTCTTACAAACATAATCATAATTTGCAGCTTTTAACGTAATAAACCCACAAATGCAAAATCAGTCATGTACCCCAAACGTAATACCTCATTTACGGTGTGCTCCTCCCCGCTCCACTGTTATCATAATCATATCCAGACATTTTATTTACATGGGTCAAACATAGGCTTCTATTATACTTAATGAGATTGAATAAATAACCAGTTCATACTGAAGCTTTTATAATAAAACCTTTACAACATTTCTGCCCATTTTGTTTTGTTCTTCCACATGTATTTGTAATTAAACTCCTATTAATTAACAGTACAGTGAACTGTGCAATAAACCTGCGGCATGATCAGCATGTGCACAGCTATAAATAATATATATATAGCTTTCTTGATTTGTGTTCATCTTGATTTTGTACTTCTTTATGTGTGCTTTTGTACTTTGCTGCTGTAAGCCTAGAATTTCCCCTTGTGGGACTAATAAAGGCATATGTTATCTTATCTTATTTTATTAATCTGGAATTAGTACCATGTGGTGTAAAGGTAACATTTGATCATTCTAAAAGGGCAAGTACCCAAAGGACAAGAATAAATGGGAAGAAAAAGAAAAATGAATAAATATTCATGCATGTATTACTTAAATGTATGTGAGGTACTAATTTATTACATTTGTGGGAAGTTATTACAATTTTGGAAACTGAAGATTTTTACCGTCCCACAAACGTAATAAATCTCCACAAATGTAATAATTATTACGTTTGTGGGAAATAAGGTATTACATTTGTGGGATTATTACGTCAAAAGCTGCAAATTTGTATTACATTTGCTGTTTATTACATTTGTGGGGTTAACCGGTTGGTACTAATGTAAGGAATGATGTTCAAAGGGAAAATGTGTATATTATGTTGGTCTAATGTTCTAAAGGTGATGCTCTAATGTTATAAAATACAAGTTCCTTTCACCTTACATGTGTTTTTCTTTGTGTTTTAGATTTTTAATTTTATTGTATTTTTTTTAGTGATTTATTCCAAACATGCAATGAAATTTAACATATATGCAAACAAGCAAAACATGCATAATAATACAAATATCAACAATCATGACCAGGGTGCGATTTGTTGGGGGGATGGGGGGTATAAGCCCCCCCTCTGGTTTCTACATCGCTACTTCTGCTCAATGAATTTCATCCTCGGGGGGGGGGGGGGGGGGGCAACCAACCGATGTAAATAATAGGCAGGTTATGACAGTTTTCTTACACCTATATCCTATATTAGTGGCATTAACGTTCACCTGATCCAAACTATCGGCAGTCTCAGAATTCGCGAATATCTGCATGCATTGGGGCGCCGTAAAGGCGGGGGGTAAATGTGGCAAATTCATGGGGCCCAGCATTTGTGTGTGTGTGTGTGTCGGGGGGGGGGGGTCATAGAGCAGTGGAGTGGGTCCAGTGGACACAGGTTAGAAGTTGTGAAAATTTTGTATAAGATCTGCTTTATAATGGAGGAACAGAATCCAGGAGTTGGACGTTGAAAGTACGTGAAGTTTCCGACAAACCCCACCCCCTGTTTTTTTGATGAATCGTACCCTGATCATAACAATCTTAGACAGAAGAACAGCCCAATAGTTCCATTTACATGCCCGAAAAGAGGTGGGAAGAAGTGCAACTTTTTTTTTTTTTTTTTTTTTACTTATGGGTAAGGAACCAAATATCGTAACTTCATTAACCTTGATTTTCTGCAAAACCCTAAAAAAATGTGACAAATTTCTCAAAAGTAATAAAGTCGAACACACTATGGCTGAAATTTGAGTATTTCTATGAGTACTCTATAAAGGGTATTATTATCCTATTTACTTTATATTTTCCCATATTTATTTTTTTATGAAAAATCATCTAAAACACAGATTTTGTCTCATTTATAGTTGTACAAATATTCATGTTTCCACTGGTGCCCTCAGACCCCTTAAGGCAATTATTGCAGCACCCTGTGTTTCATTACCGGTGACAGATTTATAACCCACGGCTGTAACCCACAAGATATTTTGAAGAAAGTTACACCGCTCCGTTTCCAGTGTAAAGTCTGTCTTCAAATGAGTCCCCCCGCGGTCCAACAGAATTTCTAAACCTTTACTACACTTTGAATTACAGAAGCGTCTCATTTTCGACGTCCATCATGCTCGGTTGGCTCTTGGAAGTGTTGCTTTGAGGCGTTCATGGCCTGTGTTCTTAAAACTGCTTGCAGGATAGATTACAATTAGAGGTCCTGGCACCGTGACGGCAGTTATTTCCATATCATTTTTACTGTTGTGATTGAAGTCTAATTTATTTCTTATGAGCCTAAGTATAGCTCTTCATAAGGAGGTCTCCTGCAAAATGGATCTTTTGAACTTGAAGGGCCTTACCGGTCAAATTAAACTGCAAATGAAGACTTGATATGGCGTTCATTATCTAGCTTTTAGCATATACGTTTTCAGCCATTTACAATTTACAAATGTATGCTTTTCATCATCTATCAGCTTATATCACTTCTGTGTGTAATACGTAACGATTAACTGACAGGTTTTGATGTTTATTGTACCTGTGAAGCCTGTTTAATGCATGTTTTCCCAGACTTTCAGGTATGTGTCGCCCTGTTATCCTGTTATTACAGACCTACAGATCTAATGCCAAACCTCAGGACAAAAACCTTTTCTTGCCGATTTTCAGCTTTATCGTGATTTCCATCCTTCTCTGGTCGTATTTTTTTATTGTTTTTTTTTTTTTTTTTTATCTTAACTTTCTCTCATAGCCAGTGCAGTGGCAGTGAACATACTTACTATGTCACTAAAATGTCAAGAGATAACTTTTTTTTGTGATCTGGCGCTATATAAATAAAATTTTGATTGATTGAGTGATTTAATTGGTTTTCCCCTGTAAGTCGCTTTGGAAAAAAGCGTCTGCCAAATGCGTAAACATAAACATAAACTTACTAGTGTTATTTCTAGCTCTCAGGAGAAAAAAAATATTCTTCAATATATAGAAGCTCTGAAGGTCCATGCAACAGGTATCAGCTCTAAAATCTCATAAAGACCCAAACATCCACTGTCAACCAAAACCATCTACTGATCTAAACTGTTTAATACCTGTTGATCAACTAATTCTATCAAAACATGTAAATAATTGCTGTAAAATGCAGTTCGCCATCTTTGATGGTCATCAAATATGACCCATTTGGATGTTCAGAGACTCTGTAGTTACCGTGGAAACACCGTCATCTTCTACAACATTGATTCACCAGTAAAACCCATGGAGTTGGATCAATGACAGTGGATGGAGACACTTGGTTTTACATTCAGGTATTGATATCTTTGCTGAAAAAGATCACTTTTTCTTCAGTTTTCTATGTTTCTTATTTAATAACCTTTAAACTTACTTTGAACTTTAATGAATATCCACATGATCAGAAAATTAAATGTAGGAAAATATCTGATTTTCATTGAAAAGAATGCAAAATACAGAGGATAATATTATGATAAATGGTAATAAATCACTTAAGAGAGGTTAAATATACAGAAAAATTCATTTGTGAAAAGTCACAAAAGTAGCACTGGGTCTTTATGGGTTAAAGTGCAGTGTGACCCAGAAATGAGCATACAAAACTGAATAATAGTACAACAACATTGATTCGCCATGGAGTTCGATCAGTGACCGTGGATGGAGGTGGTTGGTTTTACAATCAGACTTACAAATGAGTTCCTCAAAATTTTACTTAAATAACATGTTTCACTTTAACCCTTAAAGACCTAGAACTATTTTTATGTTGACTTCCAGATGAATTTTTCTCTATATTTAACCTTTCCCAAGTAATTTTTCACCAATTTTCACCATATTCTCCTCTGCTTTTGGATTTTCCAGTGAAAATCATGTATTTTCCTATATTTAATTCACCGATAAACAAGCGTCTACACCCAAACTCCATGGGTTTTATAGGTGAGTTAATGTTGCTGAATTTGATTGTGTTTCTACAGTTACAACAGTGACTCTGAACGTCCAAAAAAGACATGTGATGCCACTGAAAAGCTGAAAAACAGCATTTAACCTGAATTATGTACATGCATTGGTAGGATTAGTGGTTCAAAGGTAATTAACCCATAAACATCCAAACATCCATCGTCGACCGTAATGGCAAGTTTACATATATTCTATATTACATATAAGTTTGGTTGAACTCTGTATTATATGAGACTAGGTTTTTATTCCTGTTAGACAAATGATTGTTTTGCATTCGGTGTTTGGTCTAGGACATCGGGACATGTGTGTTGGAAACAGCTTTCCCACAGGAGTTTCTCACAGGAGTTATCTCTTCCAGACATTCCATTCTAGCACAGGAGATATAATTGTGACACAAAGAGAGCATGATTTTTTTAATTAGTTTTCATATAAGAGACAATAACGACTGTAATTTCTTATACACTCATGCAGACAGCCTCTGTACGATCGTACCTTGGAGCTCCAATTAAAATTATACTGAAAAGACACTGATTGTATGAATTGACCATTTCTTATTTTGAGGATGAATGAGTATTATTTATTCCATAACATCGACTAAAACCATCCACTGATCTAAACTGTTTAATACCTGTTGATCCACTAATCCGATCAATTCATGTAAATAATTGGTGTAAAATACAGTTTGTCGTCTTTTCATGGTCATCAGATATGACCCATTTGGACATTCAGAGGCTCTGTGGTTACCATGGAAACACCGTCATCTTCTACAACAGTGATTCACCAGTAAAACCCATGGAGTTGGATCAATGACAGTGGATGGAGACACTTGGTTTTACAATCAGACTTTTACAAAGTAGTTCCTCAAAATTTTACTTAAAGAATATATATTTCACTTTAACCCTCAAAGACCAAGAACTATTTTAATGTTGAATTTTTCCCTACATTTAACCTTGGGAAAATTTGAGAAAAAAAAAAAAAAAAAACGCAAGTCATAAAAAAGAAATGTTCCTGTTGCAAGAATAATAAAAGATAGTTTTATCTTTTTATGGACACATTTAGACACTCATATACTTGCCAGTGCTTAGTTTAGTGGCAAAATAGAAACAATTCACCCACATGGTTTGAAAAAAAACCTTGTATGTTTAATGCAAAATGCAAATGTTTTGTTATATATTTGCATGTTAAGGTCTTTTCTGACTTGAGGAAACACATGTAGACACCCAAAGTCAGACAAATCCCACAGACACAGGTCAGATCTGAACATAAGACCTTCATTCTGGGAAACAATGACTTCCATGCACATCTGCTTGTTTCATTGTACAGCCTAAGACTGTGCTGCCGGAGTGTTGACATAAACCTTGCACATTAACAATGACAGGTGACCTTTACAGTGTCCAATTTAGACAGTGTTCTCTGGGATTATTCACCCTTTTAGCTACCACACAGACACCACACTTGTTTAAAACATTAGAAACAAAATGTGAAAATAAGTGTTTGAACACTTTTTATCCAGGACAAAAACTAGAGGAACAGTAACTGCCCGGCTTCAAAAATAGAATTGCTTATAAAATTGTCATTCATTTGGATTATACAGTTTTGACCTAAGCTGAATTTAACATATATTTATCAAATTTTAATAAATTGTGTCATAGTAACGATAACCTGTAATCTGTTTTACCCTGTTCATAATACATTTATTTATATTTGTTTGAATTATGTGTCTCAAATCCATAAGTCCATCTATTTGGATGTCAAAACACAGAACAAATTTATCAGTTTATATTAAAAGTGTAAATTCAATAATGCTGGAAAGTCTAAATATTTTTTTTAAGAAATGTGACTTTTGGCCCCTGGTTTGGCTTTACAAATATTAAACATATTAATAACTGAAAAGAAAAGGAGAATTAGAATAATGTAGAGCAGGGGTGTCAAACTCATTTTAGTTCAGGGGCCACATTCAGCTAAATTTGATCTGCAGTGAGCCTAACCAGTAAAATAATATTATAATAATATATAAATAATGTCCACTCCAAAATTTTCTCTATCTTTTAGAGTGAAAAAAGTAAAATTAAACAATGAAAATGTTTACATCTACGAACTATCCTTTCAAACAACGTGAATAACATGAACAAAATGAAACAATAAGTGTAATTTTAACAATATTATACCTCAGTTTATCATTTACACATGTACATTATAACTTACAGATCACTATAAATACACAAAACATTTAATATCAGGCAGAATATTGTTAAAATTGTACTTACTTCTCTTAAAACATTTCAGATTGTTCATATTTGTTCAGGTTATTTACATTTTTTGTGAAATTATACTTTGTTTTAGTGTAAATACATGAAAATATTTACATTTACAAAGAGAAAAAATTTGGAGTTGTGAGTGTTTATAGATTATTATAATTGTATTTTACTGGTTCTGACCCACTTGAGATTAAATTGGTATGTCTGTGGAACCTGAACTAAAATGATTAATATCTTCAGTTTAATTTTTGCATTTCACAACTTCATCCCAAGGGCCAGACTGGACCCTTTGGCAGGCCGGGTTTGGCCCCCGGGCCTCATGTTTGACACCTGTGATGTAGAGTATATGTAGTGTACCACTGACGGGAAAAACATGTCAGTTTCACATGTGTAAAACCAATTGTTACCACGGTGATGCCAATGGCAATAATGTGTTTTATTTTTCAGATGAAACCTTTGAGATTATACTATATGCGAAATCCATGTTGCATCATACACTAAACTATTTATTTGTCAAAAGTCTTCATGTTACCACATTTGATCATATACTTTTCAGGAAACGTGGAAAGCAGAGGAATGTGCATGGGTTCCTCAAATTATAACATAAAAAGTAAGACCTAAACATCCATCTATGACCAAATGCATCTGATCTAAACTGTTTAATACTTGTTGATCCATTAATCCTATCAATACATGTAAATTATTGCTGTAAAATACAGTTTGTCATCTTTTCATGGTCATCAGATATGACCCATTTGGACGTTCAGAGGCTCCATAGTGAACATGGAAACACTGTCATTTTCTAAAACATTGATTCACTAGTAAAAACCATGAAGTTTAATAATGACTGTGAACGGAGACACATAGAGATATATTTTGCAGAAAAAGTCAAGTTTTCTTCGTTTTTTTTTTTTTTCTGTTTTAATGCCATAACCTTTGATTTTACTCTGAGCTTTTACGAACATCTACATGATCAGTCAATTAAACATAGGACAATAGATGATTTTCACTGGAAAAAATGCAAACTTCAGAGGATAATATAAAAAAAAATGGTGATGGTCGTCAGATTTCACTCAGGAAAGGTTAACCCTTTCATGCATACTGGTCACTCCAGTGGACAGCTATTCTATAGCTGTTCTCTTGTATATTCATGGATTTTTTTTTTTTTGTTTGTTTGTTTTTTTTTTACACATATCTTTATAAAGTTTTAAGACACTACATATCTTTTCTGACATGAATTGGTAACCTTGTGTAGATCTCCACTGAGCATAAACCCCCAGAATCACAAGCCCCCCCCCATAGTTTTCACACAATTTATCAGTAAATACGTTTCTTTGCTTCAAAAATTAAACGCATGATGTCCAGCTGATTATTATTATTATTATTATTATTATACATTTTTATTTTTACTTTTTATTTATTTTATCTATCTATCTATTTATTTATTTATTTTTTAAGAAGAAATTTTTCAATCACATTGTTTTTTCATGTTTAAAGAGAAATGAAAACACTCAGGGAAAAAAAAAATCTTGATTAAGTTTCTCATAATTTGTGCATGAAAGGGTTAAATAGAGAAAAAAAAAAAATCATTTTGGAACTGCCATGAAAGCCACACTTATGTGTTAAACTGAACCACTGCTGAAGTCAGCTACTGTAAAATCAGTCAAATCTGACCCTATGTATGCAAGTACAAGTAAGAAGTTTAACCCTTTCATGCATGAATTATGAGAACCTTAGTCAAGATTTTTTTTTTTTTTTCGGGAGTGTTTTTATACCTCCTTTGGCTTAAAAAAAAAATTGCGATCAAGTTTTTTTTTTTTTTTTTTTTTTTCATGGAGTTACAAAAATGTCCATGCATTTAATTTTTTAAGTAAAGAAATATGTATTTAAAACCCAATATCAGAAAGTAAAATGAAAACAATGAAATAAAAACATTTTTAAGGCTGCTAATTTGATGTTTTCTCACATTTTACCATACTCTAATGCTAGTTATTACCTCATATAATATGCAAAAAAACAACTCTTTTTGTCTAACAAATAACAACTGATTTACACTTAAACATGTTACTGCAGATCAGGTTTATCAAGAACAGCAAAGTTATAGTAATGGTATGAATTGCAGTGTATTATGGGATGTTGCATAAGTGTCCACTGTGTTGGCTCATATGGAACTAAAACAACAAAACCTATGAATATACAAGAAAACAGCTGGAGAAGAACTGTCCACTGGAGTGACCACAATGCATGAAAGGGTTAATAAGTCTAAAATAACTTATTAAATATTAATAAGTTAAAAAAGATTAAATGTAACCTATAAAATGTCAGACGTGTTTCCACTAAACCTCCTTCTTTTCTTTTCTCTGTCATGCTGAAAAATATCCTGACTCATAGAAACATGTGTCTCTTGGTTTCAGACAGAATGAAGGCCATTGTGTTAATTTTTTTTTTTTTTTTTTTCCATAATTATCCCAGGGTGACATGAAAGTGGACAGTTGCACGCTGGACAGGGTCATGGGATCGGGGGCGGCATCTGGAGAAGAGGCTGAGCACAGTCCATTAACGCAGCGGCGGCGGCTGCCAGAAACACTTGCACAGAACCCGCAGATGAAAGCCAAGCCAGTAATGACAAACAAATTAAGCCGAGCTACATAGAGATGGAACCTGCAGATGCGTTCACTGTCCGCTTCCAGACATACAAACCGTTGTGGTGTCCAGATTGAATTACATTACTCATTTGCACGGCAGCGTCAGAGCTCCCTTTTCACTGGGGCAGACTGGGGCCAATCGGACAAAAGATCCACTTTATGAGCTCCGTACATGCCGAGCAGATGCTATGCAAGGTGAGTTTTATACACCTCAGTGACTCCTTAAGCCTTCTATCACAGAGCAAAAGGCTCAGATTTCCTCTTTTCTGCCGCTGCTGCCTGCTCTGCGCTAACAATAAACCAGAGTGTGAAAACAGGTGCTAAAATCATCCATACAACATTTCAGACATGTAGACTTTTAACCCCATGTCAGTCCAACTCGGTGGTTCAAGGATAAGTCTGGCATTTCATATATTCTCACCAAATCCCATGAAAAGAGCAAAGCCAGCAACGTCTGAAGCACAACAAACTTTTCACAACTTCAAACTTTTATTTTCAAGTTACAATATTTCCACATAAATATATCTAAAAATACCCAGGCCTACCATATTTTATACATTTTGTTGTCTTATATCAGTGTTTATCAATCTTGGGGTCGGGACTCCACGTGGGGTCACCTGGAATTCAAATGGGTTCGCCTGAAATTTCTAGTAATTGATAAAAATAAAAATGTACTAATAAAAAATATATGGTGAGTCGTGAGAGACAATCCCAACTGTAAGCCCGGATAAGTAGAGTTTACTCATGTACAGGGTGGGGAAGCAAAATTTACAATATTTTGAGGCAGGGATTGAAAGACGGTGTATGACCAATTAGTTTACTGAAAGTCATGAGAATTTAAATCTTAAAATCATATTTTACTGCATTTCTAACGATCTTGTTGTGTACCTCAAGTTCAATTGCCATTTTTCTCATGGATTTGGTTGGATCCTTTAGGATTTTGGATTTGAGAGCTTTAATAAAAGCTTTGGTACGTTTTATGTTGCTTCCTCCACTTCCAGACTTTCTCGTAATAGTTTTGCTCATAGTCATTCTCTTCTTTCCATTATAAACAGTCTTTATGGACACTCCAACTGTTTTTGAAATCTCCTTTGGTGTGACGAGTGCATTCAGCAAATCACACACTCTTTGACGTTTGCTTTCCTGATTACTCATATGGGCAAAAGTTTCTGAAAAGGTATGGATAATAGTGTTAGGTATGATTATGACATCAATATATGTTTGGTTTCAAAACAATTGACGTAGTTCCTGCTGAGAAAAAACAACTAAATGTTCATTGTAAATTTTGCTTCCCCACCCTGTACAGTGAACAGGCATATTCAGAGGTCGCATTAACCAGAAATATTCCGTCATTGACAGATTTTTTTTTTAAATGACGGAAAATTCTGAAGGCCGTCCGTCATTTTGACAGATTAAAATACTGAGGGTAATTGTTGTTTAGCTAACTTTAGCCAAAATTAGATGCTACTTTGCTAGCGCAAACTTTTAAAGCCCAGTAAATATGATGGCACTGATAAACGTGATGAAAAAAGAGGGACTGATGTGGTGAAGGATGACGGACAGGCAAGTTATACACCAGTTCTGATGGCATTTGGTGTGTTATATGTACACATTTTCTACCTTTCATGTGTTATGGCATGTCAGTTTGTGCCCAGATCTGTGGTTCACGGAACCTGAACCCTAACCCTCAGTGCATGGGATTTGACACTGCGTGAACCTACACAAGGAAAGTTTATAATGTCTACAGATAACACACCAATTAAAAGTGGCGTATATAATTATGCGAGTCGTGATATCACGTTGGTTTATCAGCCAGCAGCAACTACAGCTGCTGCATCACTGAGATGTTTTTGAACATTAAATACTACTAAATATATCTCATTATCATTAAAAAGTAAAAATTTGAAATGACGGATAATAATATGTTATGACGGAATTTTTACGACCCTGTCCGTCAAAATGAAGGACAATAAAAATGTCTAGCGCAACCTCTGGGCATATTTCTGCATATCTGCTGATGTGTCAGACCATTAGAAATGGAAGAAGTATTCAGATACTTTAATGAAGTATAAGCACTAATACCACAGTGTTGTCTACTTTCATCTGAATAATCCTACCTATTGAAAAGAACATAAGTAGTAGCAGCAATCCTTAATAGTGATAACCATGACAAATTTAAAATGATTAATAATGACTCATCAGTGGATAAGAAGGAAATACTCTGATATTGTGTTATTAATGCATTGGGATATATAAATGGGGGAACTATTTGCTTGAGTTTGATTAAGATAGGAGTACTCATGTGGAAGCAAAGTATTGGTAGCTGCTCTGAAAGTAGCAAAAAGCTCAGTTTAGAGCATGCTATATCTAAAATAATTTCACATAAATGTTTGCGTCTGGGGACCAGGAGTTCTAATGTCACGTTCTTGAAAACGTCCTAATTTGTTATCTCATACACTGTAAGCCCGAATAAGTAGAGTTTACTCAAAAAATTTGAGGCAAGTGATTGCACTTAAGTGATTTGAGTAATGATCGACTAATTAATTGGTTTAAGTAGGTTCAACTTTAATGCTAGAAGTATTGAACTTAAACTATTAAGTAGAAAACACTAAAAGACAAGTTATTTGTACTTTAAATCTGTTGTAAACTCAACCCCACTATCCAACCATTCAACTCAGCATTTTAGGTTACACTGACTAATTTTCTCAATTGCAGCCAGATTAATTTATCATTGATTAAACAACTTTTTTTAAGATAATCAAACTCAAAATCCTACTCCTGACCAAAATAGTTATGAAATTATTCAATTTAATATATTGTAGCATGAATGAAAATTAGCTCAACACTATTTGCCAGTAGAAACTGTCTTTTAATTTGACAAATTGATTAAGATTTCCAGTATACAATAACAATGTTAGATGAACAGGAAAGTCATTGTTCTTCCTATGGCTCTGACTCATGGTGCAGCTCTACGAAAATACAAAAACAAACACAAAAAGGCCAATAAACACTGCCATACACACATTAAATCCAAATTAACACTAACACCACAACCCTGCTGAACCCCTGCACAGAAAAATAACACATTTTCAACAACAGGCCCAATACCCACAATGCAATGCAAAAATAAAAAGGTGTGGTCATGACTCAAACTTGATGATTTAATTCCATTCAACTTAAACTTTTTCGTACTTTCAACTATGTCTACAAATTAGTAGAATATACTTAACATTTTATAGTAACATCATCAAACTTAAATCATTTAAGTGCATTGTAATTAAAGCATTTTAGTAAATACAAATTCCGGGCTTACAATGTACATAAAAGATATGACAAAATGTGAAGCTGAAACTGAAGCACTGTGGTACTGTTTATCTGTCACATGTTCATTGTGGTCAGTTTCAGATGCTGCAGCTTTTTCATAATTCATAGTTTGAGTTCTTGTTTGTTCAGTATTAATTGTCAGTTTTGTAAATCCAAACTGGACTGACTGTACATATCATGACCAAGGGAAATAAAAGTCTCACTTTGTGCAGTAATCTACACCTGGCTTTTCTGCCTCCGTCCATAATAATATACATTATATCAGACCTGGGCATTGTAAGGCCCGGGGGCCACATGCGGTCCGACAGCTAACCCTAACTGGCCCACATGAGGTCATTGGCAAATTAAAAGTCAATGCAAATATATATCATCATAATAGACGTAACCAATACAACGCCACTGCTTTTATTTTGAAGGATCTGCTAATTTACCATTTTTTTCACACATACTTTCTGTACTTGCGTAAGGTTTATGCACTGATTGGTTTGTTGGTCAGTTTCAGCCCATGAAGATGTCAGCTAACGGCAAAAAAAGAACGATTGATTCCGAATGCAGAGTTTTTAACAAGACATAGACTTGAAAGTATTTCTTTACTGAAGTCAGAGGTAAAGAAAAAGAAAAAGAACTGTGATATGCAAACAAACAAAGCTGGATGCATTTATAGATTTTCATCTAAAGTTAATTCGGAGCTGGTTTTGCACATTTTTGAAAGTCTTTTTGCGAATATTCATTAAATAGTTGTATTCTGTGCTCCACATTTTCATTTTATTATTGTATTGTTGCATTTACTGTTTTTGTATTATAGTAAAGTATACACATATATATAGAGAGATATATATATATATATATATATTAAGGAGAGCTGCAAGTGTATTGGTCCGGCCCTTAACAACTGTCAAAGTTTCCCATGTGGCCCCATAGGAAACTTAATTGCCCACCCCTGCATTATATAGACTAAATGTCATCTAAAATTAATATTTATTTGCAACATAGTAAAGCAAACTATTACATGATCAAAAACAAATTAATTTTAGCAAAAAAAAAAAAAAAAAAAAGGCTGTGTTTTGAATGTTTCGGGTCACCAGAAATTTGTGATATTAACCCTTTGATGCATGAATTATTAGAACCTTTGTCGAAATCTTTTCTTGAGTCTTTTTAGTCCTCATTAGGCATGAACAAAACAACACAACTGAGTATTTTTTGTTCATGGATTTACAAAAATGTCCACTTGGCTACACCATGCATTTTATTCTTGAAGTACAGAAACATGTATTTAAAACCCAATATTAGAAAGTGATATGAAAACATTGAAATAAAAACATTTTTAATGCTGCTAATCTGATGTTTTCTCACGTTTTTACGTACTCTAATACTGGTTATGACTCGATTGATTGATTGATTTGATTGATGTATTTATTTCGAATATGAATGTCAAAACAGAAGAAAATAAATAAACAAAACACTTAAACATAAGACATATAATACATATTCGAAAAGGAGTGAGAAGAAGCATAACTTATGAAATCCCACCCCTTCTCCTTAAATAATTAATAACAGTAATAATCTTCCTAGTTCATGGAGATAATATGCAAAAAAAAGCCTTTTGTTTTTTAAAAAATTACAGCCTAACAATTAACAATTGATTTACACTCAAACATATCACTGCAGATCTGGTTTATCAAGAACAGCAAAGTTACAGTAATGGTATGAATGTCAGTGTATTGGATGGTGCATAAGTGTCCACTGTGTCGGCTGATTATGCAACTAAAACAACAAAACCTGTGAATATACAAGAGAACAGCTGGAGAAGAACTGTCCACTGGAGTGAACACTATGCATGAAAGGGTTAAAATTGGGTCACAAGTCAAAAAAGGTTGGGAACCACTGTCTTATGTGCTTACATTCCATCAGATTAATATAGAAACATTCAATCAAATCCACTATTTATTCACTTGTCAATGGTGTCAAATCCCCTTCACTAATCCTATTAGTATTAGGCCCAGTTATTTCATTCATATCAACTGACATTATATGAATGTGTCATCAAACATAATATGAATAAAACGTTAACATACAATTTTCTACTTCTTATTCATGTCTCATCAGATTTTTACTGGTAGTGGTGGTGAAAACAACAATTCCCATGATCCCACAGTACCTCAAACCACTATTACTGCTACTATGGATTTTATAGTTGTTTAGATTGAAGAACCCACAATTTAACAATCCACAATCCAACTTTATAGGCAACAGCGTATAATGCACCGATACAGATACCAGTATCAGGTATCGGTCTGATACTGAGCGTGTGTAATAATACTCATACTTGTAAAAGTACTCCAATACAAACACACTGATACCGCTTGACGGCAGCATGACGTTCACCTCATGGTGCAGCAGGTACGATTTTTTAAAATAAACAACAGAGACAAAAGTAACTGTGACTGAAGTTACGTTGAATACAGATGGAGCGTATTGTCTGTGCTCTGCGTACATTCCACACATAATTCTGTCCGTTTCCGGGAGCTAGTGGACGCATACCAAGAGCCTTATAATGATCATCATATTATCTTATATATAAGGCTCTATGCGTACCCAGATGGAGACGCAGTACCATCAGGAAACGTGGAGGTAGTGGATATTTACAAAGAGCGACTGTGTGAGTTAGTGAAAAACTACTGACGTATTTATGACAACTACCCTCATCAGTATCAACTTTAGTATCCACATTAGTGTTACCTCTGTCTAGGGATGGGAATCGTGAAGAATTTAACGATTCCGACTCCATTATCGATATTGCTTATCGATCCGATTCCTTATCAATTGTTTTATCGATTCTCATTGGGTGAGGGAATAGAAGAGTACAAACGGGTGTGTTTGCATTAACTGTCTTTTATATTTCCATCTCTGCACAGAAAATATAACATATACAGTATGTACAAATAATAATAACAGATGACGCCGGGCCCGTTTCGGGGGGGGCAGTGAAAGTGAAACTAAAGACGCTTTACTAATTCCTCTATTGCCGCATTTCTACTACGTGGAACCGGTTCGACTCGGCTTGGCTTGTCTCCCGTTGTTGTACACCTCATTTCCTTTCCCTTCTTACCTTCAGAAACTTGTATTTGAGGAGTTACGATGTTTGTTGCCCACACCAGAACCGGTGTGGGATAAAATACGGACCTTGTAAAATTTGGACCTATTTGGAATTTGTGCACGCGCGAGCGCAGCCTTACCGGATGTCAGGTTCCCTAACCCTAACCCTATCCCTAACCCTAACCCTATCCCTAACCCAAACCCAAACCCTATCCCTATCCCTAACCCTAACCCTAACCCTAACCCAAAAGCGTACAATTCTACTCGCAAGGTACTTATTTCATAAGCCTCGCTGAACCTGACATCCGGTAAGGCTGCGCTCGCGCGTGCGCAAATTCCAAATAGGTCCAAATTTTACAAGGTCCGTATTTTATGCCACACCGGAACCAGCCTGGCGTTCACTCTGCTGCTACATTCAACAACCGCCGCTAAGTAGCGTATCAAATACGTGACATTCCTGTAAATGATTCACATGCTGTGGACAAATGTTTGAGCATATTGGAGGGATTCCACCCTTTTGAAGACATGGAAGCTTTGACAGTGTTCCAAGTAAGTGGACCTGGTGTCGTCTTTTTAGACCGTTTCTGCCTCAACGCCATGTTGGCTACGTTCTGACCAAAACAATGCAGCGTACGTGTGACATCATCACGCATGCGCAATGAAGGCGGAATCGATAAGCAGAATCGTTAAACAGGCAGGCAAACAATTCCAAGGAATCAAGCTACTAGGAACCGGTTCTTGATTCCCATCCCTACCTCTGTTGTCTCCATGTTTATTACTACTGACTTTCTTCTTCTCAAAAAACTTTCCTCTTCTTCGTGGTATTTGTCCAGTATGGTTAATTAAGAGCGGTGCCCCCTGGTGGATTGATTGAAAAATGCTCATTCCAACACATTAAATGTCAGTAGCAGCACTTTGTTCCAGTCAGACTAATGACAACGACAATAAAGTACATGTTCAAAACTAACTAAGAACTGGAATGGGATTAGTAAGTACACATATCGGTACTCGGTATTGGCAAGTACTCAAATGTAAGTACTTGTGCTTGTACTCGGTCTGGAGAAAAGTGGTATCAGTGCATCCCTAATAAATAAATAAATAAATACATAAATAAATAAATACACACACTGTTGCCTGTAAAGTTGGAATAATTTTGTTTTCAGACACATTCTAATCACCTTTGACCTGGTGTAATGTTTACATACTCAGTCCTAGTTACACTTTATCTATCAAGAATAAATTATATTTGCAGAAACATTGCATGAAAGGAGGTAAAAAATATTTTCTTGTACCTTTATGGACAACAGTGTACAACATTACATAATTACCTGTAGTATACGCACACACATACACACACACACACACACACACACATACACAATCTGCTTTATTAGTCTGCTTATAGTTTTTGTGTTTCATGTATTTTATCAGTATAATCAAGCTGCACTGCAACATATATATTCTATGCATTGTGTACAAAAAAAAGAAAGAAGAAAAAAATATTTCACAGTGAAGTCAGACAAGGCTCTGCTCAATACCTTCTATAGGTTTTTTGTTTTGTTTTGAAGCCCTTAAACTCCTTCTCTTGCCCTTATTGAACTCATTTCCAGCAACAACAGGAAGTCATTTCAGCCCAAAAGTAGAAAGACAACAGACTGTGCGGTACCTGCTCCGACCAGAGGTACACTTACACCTCAGGCACCACGACACTCAATATGTTCTCATTTGAAGTTTGTGTTGAAATCTGTGTTGTGATGAATGTTGTGTCAGTCATGTGTTGATGTTAAATAACTCCATTTCTAAGCTAACAGCTGTGTTGTCTACATCCACAAAACCCTTCAGGAATAGATATTTTTCAAGAATGCCTCTTACTGTTCCACTCTACAACTGGACAGAGCATCAGGAATATTACAGGTTTTTGTTATACTTTAAAATGTAGTTTATTGAACAGAAATGTACTTTAAAAGTCTAAAAAGAATTGTTAGAATAGAATAGAATAGAATAGAATAGAATAGAATAGAATAGAATAGAATAGAATAGAATAGAATAGAATAGGCTTTATTTTCATTACACCAGTTGTGCAACAAAATTGCAGGTGATCTCTGCCAACCACAGTGCACTTACATCTAAATAACAACATAAAAAATACAGATGTATTAAAAATATATACAAAATATAGAATAGTGTGCAATTGAAAAAAATTGATAAAAGTAGTATAAAAATGTAATAGTGTAGACAATGTAAACACACGTGTAACAGTGTAAACAATGTAAATATATTAAATTTTATGTTATATACAGTATGTTATATTAGGTTATATATTCAGTTTGCATTTAGCATTATAGTCAAGGGTTAAGTGCTCATGAGTACGCTAAAACATTACCACAGAGGCTTCAAAGTCTGATCCTGAACGACGACTTTTGCTGATTCTTCTCATGGACGTTCACTGGCCAAATGCACTGCAGAGAACTCAAGTTCACTGAGCATGAGTAACTCCATAGAATACCTTACTATACTGATCATTTTGGATCCCAAGGAACAGTATATGTTTTTTTCTAAATGTATTTTAGTCATTTGAAACAAATTTTAAAAGTCATTAAATACCCCCTCCTAGCCATATTAATTTAAATTGATTCATATAAACTCAAAACAGACAGTAACTGATACAAATACATTACAAATATGAAATTATTTAACTCGTTGTATTGTGACTGCCTCCGCCGCTACCACCGCCACAATAATTCTAGCAAATTAGACTATTATTATTATTATTATTATTATTATTATTATTATTATTATTATTATTATTATTATTATATTTTTGTATTATTACAACAATTATTATTTTCCCCCTCACTCCCCCCTCTCTCTTTCTCACTTTGATTCACACCCCCCTCTTCCCCTTTTCCCTGTCACCCCTAACCAAGCTATATTGTTTAGTTGCTATTTACATTTATGATCTTTTTCATTGTAATATGATGTTGTCGTTGTTGTTGTTTGTCAATACTCTGTCATTGTTGTTGTTTTTTGGTTTGTTTGTTTGTTTATTTGTTTGATTTTCCCTTTATGTGTTGTTGTTGTTTTTCTGTCCACATTGTCTTGTTAACTATCACTAATAAAAAACAAAAAACAAACAAACAAAAAAAGTCATTAAATAGTGACATTGGGTGACTTCCTGTAGAAGTGGTGTCTCATGGAGGTCTGCAGCAGGATGCCAAACTCCGACACAAACTTTAACTAAGTACATGGGCATGTAAAGGTCTTACACAATTAACCTTTTCAGCAGCTGAATAAAATAACTTGAACAGATGGAAGGTCATGGTTAGCCTAATGTCACCAGCTGAGTGTACTGCATTAATAGAGTTTTATATGATCATAGTAGAAAATGTGAGTCTTACAGGCACAGATGAGCCCACTAGTGTTTTCCCTCTGGTTTAGGGTCTTGGTCACAGGTTGTTTGGGATTATCAGGTTCACCTACCATGATTCCGTCACCTGGTTGTAATTAGTCAGGTACTCTTTAAACATGCATCCCTGCTTAGTTTCTGATTGGCTACCTTCCATCCTTTTTGCCTGCCAATCCCGACCAATGACGCCCATTTCCACACTCGTGTTTAAGGCCCACCGTTAATTTTTTTCTATCCTCATGATAGACTTAATGGGTGACTGAGAATAGAGGATATGCACGTGACGTCACCGCTAGTGGAAGTCACCGCGGTTCCGCCCACTGAGTGGCAGAAAGAGGGAGATGAGTGGCAGCATTGGCTTCAATACCGTCTAAACTTAAGAACAATATTAAATAAAAAATGGGAAAGAGCTGTTGTGCGATTGATTGTATGAATAGGTTTGAAAAGCAGTCGGAGCTATCGTTTTACAGACACCGAAAGACAAAGAAAAGAGAAGTAGATGGATCCACAAATCCAGGAAACCAAACCTACGTTTGTGGATCCCCCTTCGTGTCAGCTAACATTAATTTATGCTGTATTTTTGGGTAAAATCAGACCTTAAATGACGTATTGTTTTGTCAAACGTTACTTCTTAGTAAAGCTCTTGGTTTCATGATCAGATCTTTCATGTTTTTTTTCTTCATTTTGTGATTCTGAACCTTGTGCTCCTACATGATCAGTAAACTAACTTAAACTGAGGCTAACCTAGTTTTTCAAATACGGGGGAAGTGGAGAATAAAGCTACGATGGTGCATTAGGGCCACATGAGAAAATAAAAACACTTGTCACTACGAGTATAAAATCATAAAATATCGATATGAAACCTGTAATTTTATGATAATAAAGTCAAATACAAAAATAATCACAATTTTATGAGAATAAAGTCGTAGTTATAAAAAACTCATAAAAATGTCATTCGTTTATGAGATTAAAGTCATCATATTCCGACAATAAAACCATAATATTACAAGAATAATGTCGTAATTTAAAAACAGGTGGAAAAATATCATAATTTCCCAGAATACAGTCGTCCCCTGCTGGTCCACAGCAGTAGTATCTGTGTTGGATAAAGTACTTAATATGAACTAGACTCAGTAAATCTCCTCAGTCCCAGTAGATCCTGCATATATTCACTGGGGTCAGTACACTCAAAAGGAATATTTGTCTCAGAGCTACAAGATCTACTTCAAAACACTGTCTGCACATTAGAATACATTCACTTTACAGGTTCTATTTAGTGGAAGATTTATAAAACTATTATATAAATGTACATAAACCAATATATATGTGTAATAACACTTAATCATATACCTTGAAAACTAGGCCTGTAACGGTACACAAAATTTTCGGTTTGGTACGTTTTTGGTTTTCAAAGCCACGGTTCCTTTTTTTTTTTTCGGTTCGGTACGGGAAGAAAGAAAACCCCTCAAAATGTCTTTAATACATTTATGAATTTTTGAACATTTTTCCCCCAATTTTTGGACACAGTAGAATATAGAAAAACAGGAATAATATAATTCTGCTGCTACAAATCAAATAGAAAATAAAATAAATTATTAATATTACTAAATGTATTTTAAACATTAGTATTGCACTTTTCCCTGACAGGTAGTTTTGAACAAACAAAAAAAATCTAATCACAGTTCTGTCAGTTCACATTCTGCATAAAAATATCAACAAAAAAATTCTGCATGAAGTGCAACATTAACAGGAGGGTAAACTGGTATTCTGTTTAAACAAACTGAAGAGAAACACTGACAACAAACTTAACCAAATTATTTATTTTAGGACAGAGAACAAACTGTTTAGGACACTTTGTGTACTTGTGTGTGTGTGTGTGTGTGTGTGTGTGTTTTGTCTGGGGGATGGTTTGTTTGTTGTTTTTTTGTTTTGTTTTTTTTTTTTGTCGGAGCCGGGGGGGTGGGTGGAGGGGTGCGGTCCGGTCCCTAACTAACGTAACTAACGCTGGCGTGAAACGAAAGTGAAACTTTATTTTTATATACTTTCAATGGCCAACTCTGAGTTCTATTCTTCTGTTATACATCGTGTGCGCGCGCGCGAGAGAGAGAGAGAGAGAGAGAGCTAGTGTGTTTTAGAACTACCGTAGTTCCTAGGGGCCAAACAACGTCCGTCTTATTAACGTCTCTTTCCTCGTTGTTGTCTTTCACTGGGACCTGAACTGATCCAAACTGGACTGTATGTCATGTCGGCTTCTGGACTTTGTCTGTCTTTTCTGTTTTGTTTGTCATTTCCTGTTTTATTTTGTTAAGTTTCCCTCATGTGTCTTGTCTGTTGTCTTTACTTCCTTTTGTGTTCACCTTTCACCTGATTACCTTGCTCCTCCCTGATTATCTCCACCTGTGTCTCATTGTCTTCCCGCCCTCTTGTGTATTTAAACCCTGTGTCTTCCCCTGTTCCTTTGCCAGTTTGTGCTCTACAACTTGTTTGTGTTCACTAACCAGCGTTTCTTGGATCCTGTTCGTTTGTCTGCCGTGTTTGACCTGTTTTCGTCCCTCGACCATCGATTCAGCCTGTTCCTATCCTGCCAGCCTGTTCCCGACCTGGTTCGTTTACCCGACTCTGTCTCTGCCTGCTCCTTTTAATACCTCAGCCTCCAACGATCACCTGTGCTTCGACCCTCGCCTGTATTACTACCGTGAGTCAGCCTGTTCCCCATGTACCGTTGCTTGTTAAACTGCCTTTCCGTGTATGACCTGGCTTGTTTTTTGACCACTCTCTGTCTGTCCCTAGTGGGGATTCCGTTGGGGTTTTCCCGGCTCGGCCAAGCTGGTCGTCTGCCGTATCCACCCGCAGCCCAGACGTTTATCCCCGGAACCAGAGGCTCCACAGAAATTATATTATCTCTGTGTTATACCTTGTTCTCTGTGAAAGTGTTTAATAAAAACACTAAACCTTATTTACTTGTGGTCTTGCTTTTGGGTTCAGCCTTTGTACTTAGCCTTTCACACTGTACTGATGGTGGAGGGTCTTCAGTCTCTTCCTTCCAGGTTCACATCATATTTGTTGTTTTTTTAACCTTATATCAGCTGCTATTTGGTATTTTGGGTCAAATGTGCGCGTCCTTTAATATGTCCGTGTGAAACTTGCCGGATTTAAAGTTCCGCATCAAACGACGTCTTTCATTCTTTTTTCTTTTTGTCAACATACTGTGGCCGTTTCGGTACAGCTGTGTACATGTACCGTTACAGGCCTATTGAAAACATCAGCAAACCGGCACTTTTGTCATTTATTTTCCAATTAATCTTATTAAAATACGTAACATTTAGCACATTTAATCTCTGAAGCAAATCATTTCTAAAAAATTGTAGACCAGTGTGGTCAGTTGGATTTTGTTTTAGGGGGAAACGCAACAGTGGAGCATGGATGAGATTTAACCCATGGGATGAAAAAACATATTTAGAACTAACTCTCATGTAGAGCTGGGTAATTACCTCCGCCAAGGAGGTTATGTTTTTGTCAGGGTTTGTTTGTCTGTCTGTTTGTTTGTCTGTCCGTTAGTGTGCAGCATAACTCAAAAAGTTATGGACAGATTTGGATGAAATTTTCAGGGTTTGTTGGAAATGGGATAAGGAAGAAATGATTAAATTTTGGTGGTGATCGGGGGTGGGGGGGGCCACTGATCAGCCTTGGCAGAGGTCTGCGCTCTCCGAGTGCTTCTAGTTGGTCCATGTTTTAATGGCTAAGCTTTACCTTAGTGAATGCTTGTCTAATTAACTAAAATTTCTCCCACTTCATTGTAGTTCCTGTTAATCACCACATTGTTTTAGACAATGCCTGTTACTTACTGGAAAGAATCGCAACGGTGTGTCACACGGGCAGACAGTGAGTCATGAGTGGAAGTAGACTTTGGAAAAATAGGGGCACTTTGGACGAGACACTTGGAGGTCACGTATCACAAGTTTCCACAGTCTTTTCTTGGCTGTACCTGCACACCTTGTAAAGGAAAAGAAAAGTGTAAAAAAAAAAAGTGCAACAGTCTGCCATTGACTGCAACCCAGAGCCAACGACAGGAGACGTCTGGAGAAATTAATGAGGTCAGCCATTTTGATCGGTTAACAATATTATTTCACAGCAGGTGTGCAGGGCTGTTGTCTGCCGGAGGAGAGGAACACATGACATTTGCCTAATTAACTTGTGCCGCCGGTGATGAATCAGACCCTTAGCATCGCGGCTAGGACCTGCTGACGATATGCCGCCGCTTGAGCCGGTACTAAAGTCATCATTAGAGTAAAAAGCCATTGGCTACTTTCTCCAAACCTGTCACAAGTTCTTCTTTTTTTTAATTGTTCTCTGTTCTTTTAGCAGTGAATTCCATCTCGGAACATCTGACAAGGTTCAGGATGAGGGAAGCAGAAGATTAGCAAGTTGCGGTATTGTTCCCGATTGAAGAGTGAAGACTGAGTTGTGTCGCTTACATCACACATGTTGAGATCACAGGGCTACGCTTTGTGTATAAATCAGGTAAAAAAAAAAAATGACAATCTTTTCTGGTCTGTATCTTTGTTGGGATAAAAGAGTCTGCAGATGAAAATGTGAAGGATTTTATTAAAATCGCTCAGAAATTTTAGAACACAGCACAAAAAAGATGATAAAACGCTCATACAATGTGAAGCTTTCATGAAGAAATCAATTTAGAAATGGTCCAAACTAAGACACAGTTCAGTCACATTATTTTGTATGAATTCTACGCTATCTAATTAAAAACATGTAGCTGTTCTTTCACTACAGCCTCACTCTAGCTCAGGTAATTAACATTTCACAAAGTCACGAAATAGTCTCACCTTTGCGCATAGTTTTTTTTTCTTTTTCTGTTTTATATCCAATACTTTCGTCAATGACTTGTCAGACTGTTGTAAGATTATATGCATGGTGTATACAGGGTGGGGAAGCAAAATTTATAATGAACATTTAGTTGTTTTTTTATCAGCAGGCACTACGTCAATTGTTTTGAAACCAAACATATATTGATGTCATAATCATACCTAACACTATTATCCATACCTTTTCAGAAACTTTTGCCCATATGAGTAATCAGGAAAGCAAACGTCAAAGAGTGTGTGATTTGCTGAATGCACTCGTCACACCAAAGGAGATTTCAAAAATAGTTGGAGTGTCCATAAAGACTGTTTATAATGGAAAGAAGAGAATGACTATGAGCCAAACTATGAGGAGAAAGTCTGGAAGATACTATTAAAGAAGAATGGGAGAAGTTGTCACCCGAATATTTGAGGAACACTTGCGCAAGTTTCAGGAAGCGTGTGAAGGCAGTTATTGAGAAAGAAGGAGGACACATAGAATAAAAACATTTTCTATTATGTCAATTTTCTTGTGGCAAATAAATTGTCATGACTTTCAATAAACTAATTGGTCATACACTGTCTTTCAATCCCTGCCTCAAAATATTGTAAATTTTGCTTCCCCACCCTGTAGATTCCTCATATATAGACTGTAGAGTGCATTATGTGTATCCGTTTTGTTTTTGGGTTCATTTTTTCTACTGCATCAATATTTGTAGCGCCGTTGTCCAAAAAAACCACTTGTCTCAAAAATTTTAACTTTTCATGGCTTTACACTCATTTTCAATTCTGTAAAAAATGACTTGTTTTCAGCTTTGTGAAATAGTGTCTGCAAATATGCAAAGATAAATTGTAAAGATTTTATTTAGCTTAAGGAGAAGTAGAATTTTAAACTTAATTTCATCCTTCAATTTATCTCAAACATTCAAGAATAACACATTAAACATAAAATATGGACATGTACACTATAAGGGACAAAAAAATAGTGATGATAAATATCATAACATCAATTTATAGTGCAGTAAATGTTTTGATTTCATATTTAGGGTTAGTTTTGTTTACATTGTTACCTAAAATGCTTACAAAATGCTGCAGATTCAGATTTTTTGGTATAATTTTAACTGTTTTAAATGTTTTACTTCTAGATTTCTGACATATTCATCTTGTCCTGACCATAAATTAACATTTTAAAGCAAAAGTAACCGTTGAGTTTCTTCAACTCACTATCAAGAGCAAAAATCAGTCGCTAAACATAAAAAAAAAAATATGGATTTGACATTTATTGTGAAAATTAATAACAACTAACATGTGCATTTTTGTCAGGGTGATGTTTAAAATCAACAGGAGTGGGACGTTCTACAAGCTATAGGTGTGATGTGTCCAAATAGTTTTCAAAGGAACCAATACTGTTAGACAAATGTATGTATGTATGTATGCATTTTTATATAGAGGGGCTTTTGTTCATATTTTATATATTTGTATGTATTTATATATTTTATTTCATTACTATTATTCAGTTTTGTAAGCTCACTTCTGTGTCACACTGCACTTTAAAACCCTTAAAGACCCAGGGCTACTTTTGTGACTTCACAAATGAATTTTTAACCTTTCTTAAGCAATTTATCACCATTTATTATAATATTATCCTCTGTATTTTGCTACTTTTCAGTGAATATCAAGTATTTTCCTACATTTAATTTTCTGATCATGTAGATATTCATTAAAGCCCAAAGTAAGTTTATAGGTTATTAAATAAGAAACAAAGAAAACTGAAGAAAAGGTGATTTTTTTTTTTTTTTTTTGCAGCAAAGATATCAATAACTGAAAGTAAAAACAAGTGTCTCCATCCACTGTCATTGATGCAACTCCGTGGGTTTTACTGGTGAATCAATGTTGTAGAAGATGACGGTGTTTCCACGGTAACTACAGAGCCTCTGAACGTCCAAATGGGTCATATGTGATGACTATGAAAAGATGACAAACTGAATTTTACACCAATTATTTGCATGTATTTGGAAAAATGACCTTCAAACAGAAATATCTATAGAGGATTGGGAGAAGGCCTGTCTTATAGCTCAAACACAAACAATTAACACCAGGTTCAGACTATTACAGTACAAATGGTTATTTAGAACATACTGTATGTCACCCCTGTAAAACTACACCGTTTTAATCCTAACATTCCTGACATTTGTACTAAGTGTAATAAGGAAATAGGCACTTTGTTTCAATGTATGTGGATCTGTGAGAAACTTCAGAATTTTTGGAAAGAGACTCTTAATTTAATTTATAGATTTACAGAATGTGTTATCCCTGTGGATCCAAAATGTTGCATTTTGCACATCTTCCCTGAGCAGTTTCAAGTAATTGGAAGAAAAAGGAAACTTTTAAATTTTGTTTATTACAAGCCAAACGAGTTGTTTCTTTGAGATGGAAAGATATTCAAGGACCCACAGCGAACCAATGGATTAAAGAAATGTCTTCTAACCTGGCGATGGAAAAGCTGACATATTTGGCAAAAGGAAAGATCAAAGACTTTTATAAGATCTGGACACCTTTTTTGCAATTTTTAAAAGACTTGTCTGTATAATCAATTAAGTTGTGTCTGTTAAGTATGTTTTGTTGCGCTAAGAGTGGGTGCTATTGTGTGGGTGGGGGGTGGTAGGGATTTTTTTGATGTGTTTGTGTTTTGTTACTTCTACTAGGAGGTATTGTGATCACTTTGCTTTGTGTGTTTGTTTGTTTGTTTAGCAACTTTTCAGGAAAATTATTACAACCATCTTTACCAAATTTTACCCACAGATAGGCCTAGGCACTGGGACGAACCCATTAAATTTTGGGCCAAGTAGGCCAAAGTTCAAGGTCACAGCAAGGTCACAAAATCTCAAATTTTCCTATCTCTAATCATTGAGCAGTTTTCGAAAATTCATTAAAAATTCAAAACAACTCCGATTAGGCTCCAATTTGACACACCCGTAGCTTATAACAATATCTTGTATCTGGCACAAAATTGTCCACATCCACTGTGGAATGTGGACTCTGTGGACATTTCAATTTAACATTGAAAATCCCATTTACGACACATTTTTCATTATAACTCAACAAATATTGATTGGAATTTAATTTAATTTGACATACACATGACTGGTACCAAGCTTCAACTTTTTCTGCTGTATGGAACAACCTTGAAACTGTTTAATTTAAAAAGAAATAGTCGATCCACACATGCACACCTTTCGGGGTGCTTGGCGGAGGTTTGCGTTCTCTGAACACTTGTTTTTTGTTTTTTTTTTTGCCTGTTCTTATAAAACAAAAAAATGACAATAAATATATTTATGGAAAAAAAATTTACATGCATTGATAGAATTAATGGATCAATAATTAACCCTTTCATGCATAATGGTCACTACAGTGGACAGCTATTCTCCAGCTGTTCTCTTGTATATTTGTGGGTTTTGTTATTTTAGTTCCATATCAGCCAACACAGTGGACACTTATACATCATCCCATACACTGTAATTCATACCATTACTGTACCTTTGCTGTTCTTGATGAACCTGATCTGCAGTAACATGTTTCAGTGTAAATCAACTTGTATTTGTTAGGGAAAAAAAAAGCTGTTTTTTTTTTTTTTTTTTTTTTTTTGCATATTATCTCCATGAAAAGAGTAATAATTAGCATTACAATATGTTACAATGTGAGATTAAAATGTGAGAGGTCAGATTTTATTTCACTGTTTTAATATCAGTTTCTGACATTGGGTTTTAAACACGTTTCTTTGCTTCAAAAATTAAATGCATGGACATTTTTGTAACTCCATGAAAAAAAAACAACTTGATCACACTGTTTTTTTCATGCCTACGGAGGAATAAAAACACTCAAGAGAAAAATCTTAACTAAGGTTCTCATGATTAGTGCATGAAAGGGTTAATAAACATTAGATGATTTTGGTCGCCAGTGGCTGTTTGGGTCTGAATGGGTTAAATGCTGATTATCTTATCTTATCTTATCTTATCTTATCTTAGTGGAATAAAAAGGACAATGACAAAGGACAGTGACCTTCCATCACTGTACATCTTTATTTTACACACAACACTATCTCAGTACTATCATTAGTCTTCATTTACAACATCATTATGTTCTATTATTATTCAGCCACTTCCTTGACTCGTCTTCAGTTTCCTTGTATCACCTTCAGTCCTGTGCTTTAACAATGCAGGGTGTTTTCCTAGCCTTATGACACTGCATCCTCTATTCTCCATTGATTGGCTCTTTGAAAGAAGAGATCATCCTCCTCTTCTACACATTATGAGCCTCAGCCTGGCCCCTGACAGGCCCCAGCATCATAAAGTTGATTGGAGTGGCAGACCTGCGCTCCTCAGCACCGGAGATGGGCCCTTTAGTGGCCATAAATGACACACTGACTGACAGCTGGGGATTTAACCCTAATTACACCTGGCTAAGCAGAGCCAAAACACAGTATTTATAAGGAAAGGCCTTCAGCAGCAGAGTCTGAAAGCTTCACACAATCTCTGGAACCTTCTCTTCTATTTCTCCTTGGTTTTATTTCCTGTCTTCCTGAGGTCTGACAAGTATCATAAATAATAATAAAAAAAAAAACCTTTATGCTTACCATCGAAATTCAATAAACGGGTTTACGGGGGCAGAACAAGCACAAAACCATGTGGGGTTTGTGACGGCTCAGGGAACAGATATTGAGCTGAGTGTAGCTGTCGTTCTAGTCAAACTACTGATGACCACGTCCAAATCCTTCCCCCAGTTGTCACATTTAGATGTGAAATGAAACCAGTGGACCTTCATCTGGTTTGGGCTTGTGCTGCAAAAGGAAACAGCAAGCCACTGCAGAAAAAGGAGGAAGTGTACAAGGAAATGTCTTAAATAAACGCAATATTTTGACTGATAGGGTCATTTTATGTCAAAGCATTTCACTTATTTCATACTGGTTTTTCTTAATTATCTTAAGGTTTTCTTAATTCTCTTAAGGTCCATCTAAATTAAAATGTAAAAATGTCTTCTTCAATCTGTGCATTTAAAAGGATGTAGAAATCCACTATAATAACAAAATATAGAACATTAGAAGTACGCATAAAATAAGATATTATAGTTAATTGGTTATCATGATAGGAAGATACTACCATATTTATTGATCATTGTATTTGGAGTAAATATTTGGGGTGGATATGTATATTATAGTTTATATTGAAAACGGCTGATTATTGCAAATCTGATTGTGTGTGAGGTGACTAAAAAAAGTGTATATGAATGGTTTTTATGGATGTTTTGTGTTATTGTAAAAAATATACAGAGGAAAATGTGTGTTAACAAAGCAAAGGAGGTGGATCTAGTTTGATTATTAGTTTGTAAAAAGGGGGTGGGAGTCAATAAGTTATACTTCTTCCCACTCCTTTTCGAGCGCAAAAATTATTTATTTATTTGTTTGTTTTGACCATGTTGTATGATTCTTTGTTATCTGATGATTCTATGTGCTCGAAATAAACTACTACTACTACTAAATGAGGGGGGGGGGTCAGGAAAATTTTCAGATGGAATGTACATGTTGCAATATTTTGTCTCTAATGTGTCTTTGAAAGGGCCAAAGGCCTTGGGGGATCCCACCAGGAAACCAGAGGGAAGAGAACTTAGGACATATTTGATAAAATGCCGGAATGGTATAAATTTTAAAAAAAAACTAGGCATTTTGGTGACCTTTAACTAGGGATGGGAATCGTTAAGAATTTAACGATTCCAATTCTATTATCAAGGTTCAAGGTGACTTTATTTGTACCTGTGGGTAGATTTGTTTTGCAGCAAGCTTTCGCTCACTGCCGGTCGCTGCGTGCACATGCGCCCAACACAAATCCTTCAAAAGAATTATTATCGATATTGCTTATCGATCTGATTCCTTATTGATTCTCTTATCGATTCTCATTGGGTGAGGGAATAAAGAGTACAAACGGGTGTGTTTGCATTAACTGTCTTTTATATTTCCATCTCTGCACAGAAAATATAACATATACAGTATGTACAAATAATAATAACAGATGACGCCAGGCCCGGTTCGGTGGGGGTGGGGGTGGGGGGGTGCAGTGAAAGTGAAACTAAAGCCGCTTTACTAATTCCTCTATTGCCACATTTCTACTATGTGGAACCACTTTGACTCGGCTCGGCTTGTCTCCTGTTTTTGTGCACCTCATTTCCTTTCCCTTCTTACCTTCAGAAACATGTATTTGAGGAGTTACGACGTTTGTTGCCCACACCGGAAGCAGAACCAGCCTGGCGTTCATTCTGCCGCTACATTCACAAGCGTCACTAAGTAGAGTATCAAATACGTGACATTCCTGTAAATGAATCACATGCTGTGGACAAATGTTTGAGGATATTGGAGGGATTCCACCCTTTTGAAGACATGGAAGCTTTGCAAGTGTTCCAAGTAAGTGGACCTGGTGTCGTCTTTTTAGACTGTTTCTGCCTCAACACCATGTTGGCTACGTTCTGACCAAAACAATGCAGTACGTGGAAACGTCATCGCGCATGCACAACAAAGGCGGAATCGATAAGCAGAATCGTTAAGCAGGCAGGCAAACGATTCCAAGGAATCGAGCTACTGGGAATCGGTTGTCAAAAAGAACCGGTTCTCGATTCCCATCCCTACCTTTAACCTACAACATGACCTTGACATTAGACATAGTACAAAATACTCTTATGATACAATATGGCACTTATACAAGATCATTAAATGGCCCATCATGAACATATTTATACATTGCACTGGACAAAAGAGTGGAGAAGCTGTGAAAGTTGTAATTTTCAGAGTTAAAAAGTAATTTCGGGGTGGGGGGTGGGGATTTGGACGAAAATTTCAAAAAAATTACACAGGAGTGCTTAGAGCATCTTGTTGCATCATTAAATCAGGGCTAATGTGGTATTTGATATTAACACCCCCCCCCCCCCCCCCCCCCCCCAATCTAAAGCAGGGGTCACCAACCCTGGTCCTCGAGACCTACTATCCTGCATGTTTTAGATGTTTCCCTCTTCCAGCACACCTGATGGTCGTTATCAGTACAAATGTAAGAAAATATCGGTTCTGCAATATATCGTGATATTTCATGTCACAATACTGTATCGATATTAAGAAGTAGTGTATTGATATTTTTAGGTATTTATTCCAGTGCAGATATGGCGGAGGTTCATTTTTGTTTTTCTTTTTGTTTATATTTTATTTATTATTTATTACTATAACACTGTTTTATTAAATAAGGGTTATTTGAAGCATCCTAAAATCACTTTTTACTGTCTGAGAGGCAGATGTTAGTTCCTTTGTTGACATTGTACAAAAATAATGTTACGATGTTAGTTATGAACTAATAGAACTAATAGTTTTAAGTTTTTACAGAGGAAAATTGTGTGATATAGCATTAGATCCTGTTGTGATCAAATGAAAATGTGTTTTGTATTTGTGCATATTTCTGGTGTAAATCAATTCTTCTAGGAATAAAAAAAACAAAAACATGATACTGTTATCAGTATCATAATATATTGTGATATTTTGTTTGACCCTAGTATTATGATTTGTATCATATTGTCAGATTTTTGCCAATACACACCCCTGGTCATCAGGCTTCTGCAGAACTTGATGAAAGGCTTATTATTTGAATCAGGTGTGTTGGAAGAGGGATAGATCTAAAACATGCAGGATAGCAGCTCTGGAGGACCAGGGTTGGTGACCCCTGATCTAAAATATTAATAGGTAAAAAATAATAATAAAAAAAAAATCCACAGGTAGGGCTAGGCGATAAAACGATGACAATATATATCACAATTAGGGCGGGGTATCATGGCCAATTTCCATAATCGATTCAATTTCGATTCATAAGGTTCTGAATCGATTAATCATGATTCGATTCGATTTGATTCAATTCAATATCGATTCGATTCAGTATTAATTGATTGATTCAGAGTAGTTTAGAGATACCAAAGTACAATTTTGAGTTGTAACCTGATTATTTGAGTACAGCAGTCATGCAACACATCAATACTGGTATCAGTATTGATGTTAGAAAGGAAATAAATATGACATTTCAGCAGTAAATTGCTGAATGTGCTCTTAAATAATGAACTGCACAGAAACACTGCCATGTTTTTACAGTGGATCAGGATGGACTTCGTCATCTTTACTGTTTTATGGCTGGAGGCTACTACTCACTGGGGGTGGGGGGTGCGCTCCGTGATTGTCGGTCGGAGCGGGGCGGGGGCGCATAGCTGTCGGACATTGTTGCTTTACTCTTCCTCTAACTCCATACTCAGCCATAGGTGATAGTATGGATCCAAGTTATTATTCCAAGAACGATCCGCTTCCACAATTTGCCGGGCGGCCACTTCTTTCACACTGTGGGTTCGAATTTGAGGCCGGAGGACCTCCAGTGGAGGGGGTTTCCCCACCACATCTTTTCTGCGTCTTTTTCGCAAACGAGACCAAGTCTTCCCCAGGGGTTCGCAAGACGGAGTCGCCCGCGGTTCCGCGTACTCCCAGTCCTGCTCTGAAAAATTGATCTCATCCACTATTAAGTGATTACGCAAACTTAAAATGAGATAGATCTAAAATCAATTAAATCGATTTTTTTACCCAGCCCTAATCACAATATAACTTTTCCTCAATAGAAATATGAGACACGCTCAATACAATTTTGATAGAATTCATTCGTCCGTATTTTGACAGACAAAAGAACAGCCAATCATGATTAAGTAGCGCTGCACCGAACCAATCATGCTAGACCCACATCAAGTTCGGCTGACGCACACAGCATAGGCGTAAGAGCAGCCGCAGCACACACGCTAATCTTTGAGCGGCAGCGGGAGGTAATGAGTGTTCCCTTGGGAGAAATTTGACAGAGAACTCAGGCGACCGGGTTATTGAAAAGTAGGGTGCGGCATAGAAGCCAGGAGCCGGACGGTCAAAACATGTTAAGTTTCATTTTTGGTTTATGCCACTTATGGCAGTTAAGGAATGCACCCCCACGTATATACCCCCCGGTATTGTTTCATGAAGATGGTCTGTTTTGTTTGTGTTCTCTTTTAAAACTTGAAAGCTTTTACCTGCTGGTCAGACTTTTAGTTTAGTTTAAATATACGTACCTGTTTAATTTATCTGACACAGTTGTATAATGTTCTTCAGCACATCTGTCATGTTCAACCTCTGACAGAAAATAAATGATATTTAAACCAAAAATAACCTTCTGATGTCTTCACAGCTGACTCATGAGTAACAGAAAATTTAAGGTTGAAAAAAATAGTGATTTGATTTATATTGTGATACATATCAATATCGGCTAATATGAAAAAAAATTTTGTGATATGATTTTTTTTCCATATCGCCCAGCCCTATCTACAGGTATATTTATCTCCTTCAGTCAGTTTAAGTAGAGGCTTTTAATCATAACATTTCCACCTCTTTACCACATCACATCACAGCACTTTCTGACAAAATCACTGTAATTTTATCTCACAGGAAATGGGAGTTACTGGTTAAAAATAATCAAACTAAGCAGCATCTTCCATGATCTACAGTGTAAGCCCGGAATTTGTATTTACTAAAATGCTTTAACTACAATGCACTTAAATGATTTAAGTTTTATGATGTTACTATAAAATGTTAAGTATATTCTACTAATTTGTAGACATAGTTGAAAGTACAAAAAAGTTTAAGTTGAATGGAATTATATCACTAAGTTTGAGTCATGACCACACCTTTTTATCTTTGCATTGCATTGTGGGTATTGGACATGTTGTTGAAAATGTGTTATTTTTCTGTGCAGGGGTTGTGGTGTTAGTGTTAATTTGGATTTAATGTGTGTATGGCAGTGTTTATTGGCCTTTTTGTGTTTGTTTTTGTATTTTTGTAGAGCTGCACCATGAGTCAGAGCCATAGGAAGAACAATGGCTTTCCTGTTCATCTAAAATTGTTCTTTTACAAGAGAAATTTTAATATCTTGTCAAATTAAAAGCACTTCCTGTACTGGCAAATGACACTGAGCTAACTTCCATTCATGCTACAATATATTAAGTTGAATAATTCCATAACTATTTTGGTCAGGAGTAGGATTTTGAGTTTGATTAACTTAAAAAAATTTGTTTAATCACTGATAAATTAATCTGGCTGCAATTAAGAAAATTAGTCAGTGTAACCTAAAATGCTGAGTTGAATGGTTGGATAGTGGGGTTGATTTTACAACAGATTTAAAGTACAAATAACTTGTCTTTTAATGTTTTCTACTTAATAGTTTAAGTTCAATACTTTTAGCATTAAAGTTGAACCTACTTAAACCAATTGATTAGTCGATCATTACTCAAATCATTTAAGTGCAATCATTCATTCATTCATTCATTCATTTTCTGAACCCGCTTTATCCTCACTAGGGTCACGGGGGTCGCTTGGAGCCTATCCCAGCTACATAGGGGCGAAGGCGGGGTACACCCTGGACAAGTCGCCAGTTCATCGCAGGGCTGAACATATAGAGACAAACAATCACTCTCACATTCACACCTATGGACAATTTAGATTAACCAATTAACCTATTAGTGCATGTCTTTGGATGGTGGGAGGAAGCCGGAGTACCCGGAGAGAACCCACGCAGACACGGGGAGAACATGCAAACTCCACACAGAAAGGTCCCACCCCCCGTCGACTGGTGTTGGAATCGAACCCAGGACCTTCTTGCTGTGAGGCACGAGTGCTAACCACTGCACCACCGTGTCGCCCTTAAGTGCAATCACTTGCCTAAAATTTTTTGAGTAAACTCTACTTATTCGGGCTTACAGTGTATGAGATAACAAATTAGGACATTTTCAAGAACGTGACATAAGAACTTCTGGACCCCAGAAGCAAACATCTATGTGAAATTATTTTAGATATAGCATGCTCTAAACTGAGCTTTTTGCTACTTTCAGAGCAGCTACTAATACTTTGCTTCCACATGAGTACTCCTATCTTAATCAAACTTAAGCAAATAGTTCCCCCATTTATATTTCCAAATGCATTAATAACACAATATCAGAGTATTTCCTTCTTATCCACTGATGAGTCATTATTAATCATTTTAAATTTGTCATGGTTATTACTATTGAGGATTGCTGCTACTACTTATGTTCTTTTCAATAGGTAGGATTATTCAGATGAAAGTAGGCAACACTGTGGTATTAGTGCTTATACTTCATTAAAGCATCTGAATACTTCTTCCATTTCTAATGGTCTGACACATCAGCAAATATGCAGAAATATGCCTGTTCACTGTACATGTGCAGCCCTGCATACCAAAATACTACAAACATGTCAGAGCTTTGCAGAATGCATTGGAATAAATGTAGTTGGGGCAAATGATTTCTCCATCCATAATGACTATGATACATGTGCAGTGCCAAAATTCCACCTCCCCCAAATTGTATATCCTACATAGTCTGACATATGTTTCAACATGGGCCTGCCTCTGTATATGTGTGTGTCTGTTCTTGTGCGAGTGTCTGTATGGGCGAGGTTTGTAATAGCACAGGGTGGGTTGTCCAACTCGAGACTCGCTGAGAATAGCTGCCCAAACATGAAGACAAATGGGGTGCAATAGGAAAAGGCTGGCAGGCTCGCTGACGGCCGGGCCGCTCGATAAAAAGAAAGATGAGGAGATGCTGTTCAATAAAGCGGCCAGGCCCTGCCAGGCTACGATCTCCCCACAGGGACCGCCACAGATGAGGAAAAGAGAGAGCAGAGAGCGGTGGGCAGGTGTGGAGAGGTGTGAGGTGGCTTAGGAAAGAAGGAAAAGGTGTGACTGCATGGGAGAAACCAAGACAACCTGAGAAAAAATGGGGTGTAATGAGTTAGAGGACTGAAAGAGGAGGTTCTAGACATGGGAGGAGATGCAGAATGACAGTGTGCTCAGTAGACAATAAAATAAATAAAATCATATAAATCATGGGGATCTTTGGGCAAAGACAAGGAACATCCTGGATGTGTTGCCAGTTCATCACAGAGCTGACATATACAGATGATCATTCATTCTCACCATGGCTGATTATTACCTCCGCCAAGGAGGTTATGTTTTTGCCAGGGTTTGTTTGTCTGTTTGTCTGTCCGTTAGTGTGCAACATATCTCAAAAAGTTATGGACAGATTTTGATTAAATTTTCAGGGTTTGTTGGAAATGGGATAAGGAAGAAATGATTAAATTTTGGTGGTGATCGGGAGTGGGGGGGCCCACGGGGGGGGGGGGGGCGGCACTGATCAGCCTTGGCGGAGGTCTGCACTCTCCGAGTGCTTCTAGTTTTGTTTTTTTGTTTTTTTTCAGATTGACCGACTAACCTAGTATTGCATGCCTTTATATATTATGTACATCACAGGAGTCAAACATACGGCCTAGGGGCCAA
Organism: Sphaeramia orbicularis; assembly: GCF_902148855.1. NCBI lineage: Eukaryota > Metazoa > Chordata > Actinopteri > Kurtiformes > Apogonidae > Sphaeramia > Sphaeramia orbicularis. The sequence goes on from NC_043977.1 coordinate 37,941,005, forward strand.
ATCCGGCCCGTCAAAGGCTCCAGTCCGGCCCTTGGGATGAATTTGTGAAATGCAAAAATTACACTAAAATATTAACAATCCTTTTAGTTCAGGTTCCACATTCAGAACAATTCAATCTCAAGTGGGCAGGACCAGTCAAATACTATCATAATAACATGTAAATAATGACAACTCCAAATTTTTCTTTTTGTAAATGTAAATATTTTCATGTATTTCCACTAAAACAAAGTATAATTTCGCAAAAAATGTGAATAGCCTGAAATGTCTCAAGAGAAGTAAGTACAATTTTAACACTATTCTGCCTGTTACTAAATGTTTTGTGTATTTGTAGATCCACTGTGATCTGTAAGTTATAATGTAGAAGTGGAAATGATAAACTGAGGCAGAATATTATTAAAATTACATTTATTTTTTCAGTTTGTTCATGTTATTCACATTGTTTGAAAGGATAGTTTGTAGATGTAAACCTTTTCGTAATGTAAATTTACTTATTTCGCTCTAAAACATAGAGAAAAGTTTGGAGTTGACATTATTACCTCCACCAAGGAGGTTATGTTTTTGCCAGGGTTTGTTTGTCTGTTTGTTTGTTTGTCTGTCCGTTAGTGTGCAACATAACTCAAAAAGTTATGGACAGATTTGGATGAAATTTTCAGGGTTTGTTGGAAATGGGATAAGGAAGAAATGATTAAATTTTGGTGGTGATCGGGGGTGGGGGGGGCCACTGATCAGCCTTGGCGGAGGTCTGCGCTCTCCGAGTGCTTCTAGTCTTTAGTGCTTTTATATTTTATCCAGCCAAGAACTACCTTTAAGCAAATACTGTTATGTGCACATTATGACAATAAACATTCTTGAATCTTGAATCTTTGGAGGAAGCAAAGTACCTGGAGAGACCCCAGGCAGAAGGGTTCATGCCGGTCTGTGCTGGAATCTGGAATGCACAGGTGAGGCCATAATGCTAACCACGGTGCCACTGTGCCAGCTCCATAAAATAAAATAAAATAAAACAAAATAAAATAAAATGCAGCCACATTTAAAAAAAAAAAAAAGTAAATTTGTATGGGTGCAAAAACAAGATTTAGGGCAAATTTTGTAAATTTGTAAGTTGGTTATTGGTTTCATACACTCTGTTTCATACAAACACCACTTAAATTAGAGTGGTCATCAAATAATTTATCAATAAAGAATACAGAGAAAATTCCCAATATAGGGCCGGCTCTATCAAAGGTTTGTGTGTATTAAAATGTGTGCAAACTCACTGCACACGCAAAACAATGTACAAACTGATTTACTAACATTGCGCAATAAGGGTTGCATCTTTCTCTGCATCAGTTAGTACATTTGCCAAAATGAATATGCAATATGGGGCGTGTACATGCAGTTGTGCGTGTGGTGGGAGGAGAAAATGTAAATATATTAATTTAGCACACGCAAAGTGATTTATCAAACCCCAAAGCAATTTTGCTCATAGACACTGTGTCTATATTTAACACGTCCCAAAAGGAGGTGCAAAGAGTTTGGATGCGTAATTGCGCACACGTGGAAGTGGCTGGAAGACAAAGAAATGATGAAACGAGATGCAGAGAACGCATTTTTCACCCTCGTCAAACATTTTTGGAGTGACGAAAGAGAAAATAATTGAGACATATATGATTAAAAACACGCACCGACATTCAGCTACAGTGTGACAAAATTATGTGTGCGACAGTCATTCAATCCAAATACCCCCCGTGCATCCACACACACACACACACACACACACACACACACACATACAGACACACACCTTTAAGATCACAACTGAATGAAGGAATGAGTCATGCAATACCTTCTATGACAAAACTCCTTCAGCGTTACATTTCTGTGCATCTGGAATATTCAGTCATTGTTCCCATTAGTGCTGGTGTCTACCAAAGCAGTTTTTACAGAGTATTAGTGATGTGACATTCACGAACGAATCGAATCTTTTGAACGGCTCTTTGAAATAAATGATGAGAACTGAGTCTTTGTAAAGAGCCGTTCATTTTTTTTTTTTTTAAGGAGGGAGTGTCCGATTGCCTGTCAATTTAGCGTCACTGGGGAGGCATTGGGCAGAAGGAGAATGTTTGAGCAGAAAAAAAAGAGTGCACTGTGCACTGAGCATGTATGGCAAGAAGTTAGCAAAAAAACAACAGTTTGAAGTGTGAGGTGAGTGTACTGGAGGAGGTGGAGCTGGAAGACTGGTCGAAACCAGAGAGAAGTTTGAGAGTGAGTGAGTGACAACCTGTGAGTAATGAACCAAAGAAAAATGTTATTTCATAAGAAAATGTTTTATTTTCTTCTTCATTTTTAGGCTACAGACTAGTGCACATAATGTACCGTGATGTTTTTGGTCCAATTGCATCATTAGCCTAATGTCACCTCTCATGTCATGGATTTAGCCCACACATTTGAACTAACTATTCTTTTTTACGGTAAGATAATATTTACTGCCGCGCCAATTAAACACCTTTAAAATGTAATGTCAATCATCACATGTAGCCTATTTAGTCATTAAAACATTGGTGTTTCAAAATAATGCCAAAAACATAAAAGAGCCAGTCTTTTCAACGGCTCTTTTTAGTGAACGGCTCCTGATTGAACGGCTCCCTTCAAAGAGCCAAAAGTCCCATCACTACTGCGTATTGTCTCCAGTAGCGCACGCAAAACCCTCATTTAACTCTTTCATGCATAGTGGTCACTACAGTGGACAGCTATTCAAAGGTGTTGTTCTCTTGTATATTTATGGATTTTGTTGGATTATTTCCATATCAGCCAACACAGTGAACACTTATGCATCATCCCATACACTGTCATTCACACCATTACTGTAAATTTGCTGTTCTAGATAAACCTGATCAGCAGAAACATGTTTGAGTGTAAAAAATTTCTAATTGTTATTAGACTGTAATTAACTGGGTTTTTTTGTTTGTTTGTTTGTTTGTTTGTTTTTTAACAAAAAGGTTGTTTGTTTGTTTTTTTGGCAAATTATCTCCATGCAGGTATGTTAATTAAAATGTGAGAAAACATTAGATTAGCAGTATTAATGTTTTTATTTCATAGTTTTTATGCAGTATATGAGTAAATACATGTTTCTTTGCTTCTAAAATTAAATGCATGTTGTCCAGCTGAGTGGATATTTTTGTAACACCCTGAAAAATAGGTTCATAAAAAATTCAGTCACATTGTTTGTTTGTTTTTTCATGCCTAAAAAGGAATTAAAAAAAGAAAAAAAAATCTTGATTAAGCTCTCATAATTAATGCATGAAAGGGTTAAATAGGGCGGTCTCCAAGACTTTGCACATGTTGTAATTTGCACAAGCAATCATAGTAAATCACCCACAAACCGTGGTCACACCCCACACGCAAAATTCTAGACTGCGCAAGCAAATTACTACACACAAACTGGGATCTTAGTAGAGCCGGCCCATAGTTTCCAGTTTCAGTTCCAATCTTTTTTTTTTTTTTTTTTTTCTGATTTGAACATTTATTCAAATGAAATAAAATCACCATATAAAACTATTATCAACACACAGACACTTGAAGTCTGACCTCTGCTTTTTGTATGATATCTGAAGTCAAAAATGTCACAAACCGCAATTTTTAATCTTAAACAATATGTTGGATTAATCTTACTATATTGAACATTATATTCAAAGGATTCAAAGGAGTTTTATTTGTCATTCAATCACAAAGAAGAGAACGAAACTGGTTTCTGAGGACCCGTATTTGCCATATGAGTAAAATAAATAACTAATAAATAAATAAATCCATTATAAATGACTAAAACTAAGGCTAATTTAAAATCAGTAAAATATACGTCTAAAATGAAACTTTAAAATACCTACATAAAAATAATAGCACATATTTATTTATATGACGTCTTTATCTTAAAAGCAACTAAAGACAAATGCCGTAGTGGAGTAAAAAGGATAATATTTGTATAGTATAAGAACACTGACATTAAGTACCAGTACTTGGTTACATTCCGTCACCGTGCACATGGAGCGTAGACCATTGTTAGCCATGGAGAAGTAATTTGGCCCCGACCACATTTATTTAAAGCTCATCTGCACGGCTCTCATGTGTTTGTAATTGTTTCAGGGCTGCACAGATGTACAGTAAAGGTGCATATTTCTGCTGATGTGTCACACCTTCTCAGACTATATTTCACCACCAGAAGCACAGGCATGACCAGCTGAGTACCGCATATAAGCTCTCATGTTACTAAGTTGCCGTTCGCACCACTAAAAACCTACAGACTCCCACAGAGAGGCTTGTGTTAAATCCCCTGCAAAGTTATGAATGACGCTCTAACGGCAAAGTAAATCGTCCGAGGAGAAAAATCAATTTAGAAAATTGCTTGAATTCTTGCTGGCCTGTTTCATTGTCATTAAGAGATCACACAGAAGGGAGGGGACGAGATGAATGTCTCCTTGTGCGAAAGGGGGCAAGTGCATAGCTTATACAACGGCCTCTGAGGGCTTATTAATTTTGTCTTCCTTTCACCAACCTCTATTGGTTCTTTCTCTGTCTTTAAAAGGCAGCGGCCAACGAGGAACAAAGCAGGAGCGTGAATAATCGATTAGAAACTCTCAGCAGACTCCCATTCAAAGTCACTTGTCGAATTTTTTTTTACAATGATGAAGTTTTTTTTTTTTTTCCTTTGCTCTGATGTGATGTTTTCCATTCAGTATAAGTATTTTGTTACTAGTGTGTAACTGTCATAGTGTTTCATTCAGATCCTATCATTGGTCCATTGTATCTGCTCTGTATATGGTGCAGATGTTTTTATGTTGGTGTCCATATGAAAAGTATTTTTGCAAAGCAGATACTTAACCCTTTATCGAGCATGTGACTATTTTTGGTCATTTCTGCATGCATTACAAGACAGTGATAGGAATGGTCAGGGTGTCTGAGCGTGGCGGGGGGGGGGGGGGGGGGGGGGGGGGGGGGGTCAATGCTAGCATGAAACGAAAGTGAAACTTTACATACTTTCAACGTCCAACTCTTGGCTTCTGTTCCTCTATTACACAGGGTTACAAAAAAATGTTTTTTGCAAGTTGTCCATGTTTTTTCAACTGAATTAGAACCATTTTGCACCACTAAATCCAAAAATGACATCTGTTTTTTCTCAATCAGGTCAGGTTTTTGCTAATTTGATTTTGAAAAATTTGATCTTCTCACAAAATTGATGACATTTTTGTGACTTTATCAGTTGATTTTTTTATATAGTTCTCACCCAAAATAGGTTTTAAGAGAAAAAAAAATCATTTTCACAAACACACTTTATGAAACTTGTGACTTGATTCCTTTTAGGTACAATAGTGTATTCACCGCAGATGTAGCAGAATACGTCAGGCTTATTTTTGCAAGATCTTCTAGTCGAAGCCATTTCATTCACCTGTAATATTAAAAAAAAACATTAATCATAAATTGGCAAAAGTAAAATCTTCAGAACTCGTTTGTTGTAAGAAATATGGAAGAATTTTGTATCATATGATGTGAAAATGCCCATAAATGTAAGCAAAAATGTTAAAAAGCCAATATGTAGCATAGTTCAGAAAGTTGACCTGATTGAACAAAATTAATGTGATTTTCAGATTCAGCACACCAAAATTATCCTAAATCAGCTCAAAAAACTTAAACAAGAAATTTGTTGTTGACCAGTGTTATACAACGAGTCTTTACACAAAATTTTCACAATTTCCAACCTGTATCCACTGGACCCCCTCCACTGCTCTATGGGCCCCCAACAAATGCTGGGTCCCATGAATTTACCACGTCTACCCCCCTTTACGGCGCCCCAGCTCATGGGGACATTCGCGAATTCTGAGACTGTCGATAGTCCGGTTCAGGTGAACATTACTGCCAGTAATGTAGGATATCCTGTAGGTTACAGGTGTCAAACATGCAGCCCGGGAGCCAAATCCAGCCCACCAAAGGGTCCGGTCCGGCCCGGCCCTTGGGATGAATTTGTGAAATGCAAAAATTACTCAGATATTAACAATCCTTTTAGTTCTGGTTCCACATTCAGACCAATTCAATCTCAAGTGGGCAGGATTCAGTAAAATACTATCATAATAACATATAAATAATGACAACTCCAAATTTTCCTCTTGATAAATATAAACATTTTCATGTATTTACAGAAAAACAAAGTATAATTTCACAAAAAAATTTTTTGAATAACCTGAACAAATATGAACAATCTGAAATGTCTTAAGAGAAGTAAATACAATTGTACCAATATTCTGCCTGTTACTAAATGTTTTATGTGTTTGTTGATCCACTGTGATCTGTAAGTTCGAATGTACATGTGTAAATGATAAACTGAGGCAGAATTTTGTTAAAATCACACTTATTTTTTCAGTTTGTTCATGTTATTCATATATTTTGAAAGGATAGTTTGTAGACGTAAACCTTTTCATAATGTAAGTTTACTTTTTCGCTCTAAAATAGAGAAAACTTTTGGAGTTGACATTATTTCTGTAATATTATGTTATTTTACTGGTTCGGCCCACTTCAGATCAAATTTAGCTGACTGTGGCCCCTGAACGAAAATGAGTTTGACACCCCTGCTGTAGGTGGAAGAAAACTGTCACAATTTGCCTGTTATTTACATTGGTTGATTGTCCCCCCCGAGGATGAAATTCATTGAGCGGAAGTAGGGATGGAAAAACCAGGGGGGGTGGGGGGTGGGAGGTTGATCCTGCCCATCCCCCCAACAAATCGCACCCTGGGAACAGTTACAGTGAGGACATAGAGTCAAGAATCTCAGGTCCAATGTGGTCTACAGGGTCTGTAAGGTCCACCTCTGCATGAACAGTGAGTGTACCTGCTTTGTTAGGTACCATGAAGTAATGGTACTAATGTAAGGAATGATGTTCAAAGGGATAATGTGGATGTGGACAGGTGTCTGGATCAGCACATCTATATTATAAAAGCCAAGTGGCCTCTGTTCGCGTACATGTGTGTGTGTCTCGGGATTCACACAAAATTCGGAAAAAGCTGAGAGCTGCAATTTGGCGTACTTATGTATTTTTGGTCAAAGAATAGACTTGTGAAAACAGCAAGTTGACAGGACCAATATTTTGGGAGATATTAGTAATTTTGGAATATAATAGCTTTACAATCACGTTGTTATGCCCAGAATGCTTTGGCGGTGACTGCTGGACAAATGCGGTACAGCATGCATGAATACACAACATAGAAGCTACCACATCTACAAGGGGCGACTGAAAAGTTTTGAGCCTAATATGGAAAGGATTAAGATATGAAGACTAAATTTGGTCCATGAAATCTTTCATATATCTTAATCCTATCCACTAAATTTCTTGGTCATAGCGATCTTTTTCCCTGTTTTACAGGTCCCTGAAATTTCTGTATCAAGTGTTTCCTGCAAAATGGACAAACTTGAATATGGGGCTGTCATCAGGTACACGTACGACCTTTGCCTTCTTTGGGGTTGGTGACATGGGATGTTTCCATTGGTTGGACTGCTCCTTGGTCTCAGGCTGATAGTGATGGACCCAAGTCTCATCCATAGTCACAAATCAGCCCCATACTCAAGTTTGTCCATTTTTCAGGAAACACTTGATACAGAAAGTTCAGGATCTGGTAAACAGGGGAATAGATCGCTATGACCAAGAAATTTAGTGGATAGGATTAAGATATATGAAAGATTTCATGGACCAAATTTAGTCTTCATATCTTAACCCTTTCATGCATGAATTATGAGAACCTTAGTCAATATTTTTTTCTTGAGTGTTTTTATTCGTATTTAGGCATGAAAAAAACAATGCAATTGATTTTTTTTTTTTTTTTTATGAACCTATTTCATAGAGTTACAAAAATGTCCACTCAACTGGACACCATGCGTTTAATTTTTGAAGCAAAGAAACATGTATTTAAATTCCATGATCAGAAAGTGATATACTGTGTGAAAACTATTAAATAAAAACATTTTTAATGCTGCTAATCTGATGTTTTCTCACATTTTCTCATACTCCAATACTAGTTATTACTCATCTCATGGAGGTAATATCCTCCTGAGACCCAGGAAATTAACAATTTTAGCTTTTTTACATTAAAAAAATTGTCTTGATTGGAAACTGCATAATGCAACAGTTTTTTCAGATGCATTTTTAAAATCATTTTTATTTGTTGATTGATTTTTTTAGTGGAATGTCCTTTGCAATGGACAGTATTTTTTAAGTTAAACTGTCAAACTGTGTCCCCTACAGATGACAAAATGCATTGCTAGGTCTCAGGAGGACATGCAAAAAACAAAAACAAAAAAACTTTTTTTCCAGAAAACTGTTAATTACAGTCTAATAACAATTAGCAATTGATGTACACTGAAACATGTTTCTGCAGACCAGGTTTATCAAGAGCAGCAAAGTTACAGTAATTGTATGAATTGTAGTGTTTGGGATGGTGCATAAGCGTCCACTGTGTTGGCTGATATGGAACTAAAACAACAAAACCCATGAATATACAAGAGAACAGCTGGAGAATAACTGTCCACTGTAGTGACCACTATGCATGAAAGGGTTAATCCTTTCCATGTTAGGCTCAAAACTTTTCAGTCGCCCCTCGAAGAACAGGTCAACGCACTAGTGTTATAGTATTGTTCTAAAATTGATGTTCTAATGTTTTGAAATATATGGTCCTTTGACATTACATGTGTTTTTGTTGTATTTACATTTACTTCTTGGATTTTTTTTTTTTTTTGCCATTTATGGGCAAGGAACCAAATATGGTAATTTCATTAAATTTTCTACATAATAAAAAAAAACTTAAAAATTTCACAAAAGTAACACAGTCTTGTTATGTCCTCTAATAACACACAAGGTTAAAATGTTGACTTTCAGTGTATTTCTATGCCTTATAAAGGGTTAATTCAAGAGATTTACTGCTCCTCTGATGTCATTTTTTGGATTTTATTATTAAACCTGACTCATTACATTACATGATATTCTCTCCCTCAAGTCCTGTTACTGCAAATAACCCCTTAAATGTGTTTGGGTTGTTGTTATATTCCCCTTACCATCTTAAAGTAGCAATTGGTCGATGTTCAGTCAAACCATACAGATGAAATCCAACATCAGAGTGAAGAAGTGAACAGATGTTGCCATTATCATCAACCAAGAAGTGCACGACCCATGCATTTGTACTCGCTTTTCTCTCTTCCCTCCAGCCTTTTGTTGCCCAACAACAGCTTAAATTAGATCACTGTCCAGTGTTTTGCTCTGATGATTAGCTCATAAGCCACTGCAGGCTCCCATGATCACTGAAGCATGAGTGGAACAAGATACAGCCCTGAGAGTGACTAGTTGTCATGCACAAGTCCTCCAATAGCCATCTGTTCTGCGATGTAAAATCAGTCTGTACGAGACTCTACACACTATCCCAGGGGCACCACGCGCTCACACACCAAGGAAACAGAAACAGTGTAAATGCTTATTTAGGCCATTTTAGACAGGAGTCTACACCTGCATGGCCACCGGGTATATGAAGAACCACAAACCAGATGCTTTCACCAGTCGACTGTGTTTTAAATTATTATTTTATTTCATGTCTTTCGTTAATGGTTTAGATACATGACTTTTTATTCTGCAGGTCAGATGAACACCATAAAAATGCAATCTACAATCTAATCAAATTCACTTTTAATCAATTCAGTTCAATGTTCTCCATTTATTTTGATCGTGAACGTATGAAATTCGCTAAATGTTTCACCAGACTGTATTTTCATTTACAAAGTCCTTATTTATGTCTTCAACACAAGCAATGCCAAAAATATCCACCGATTTAACCCTTTCATGCACAGTGGTCACTCCAGTGGACAGTTCTTCTCCAGCTGTTCTCTTGTATATTCATGGATTTTGTTGTTTTAGTTCCATATCAGCCACCACAGTGGACACTAATGCATCATCTCATACACTGACATTCAGACCATTAATGTAACTTTACTGTTCTTGATGAACCTGATCAAGAGGAACATGTTTAAGTGTAAATCAAGTGCTTGTTATCGTTATAAGTCTGTAATTAATTTTTTTAAACAAAAGTTGTTGGGTTTTTTTGCATTACATCTCCATGAATTGAGTAATGACTGGTATTAGCATGTTAAAATGTGAGAAAACATTAGATTAGCAGCATTAAAAATGTTTGCTAAAGGTTCATACTGTCTTCCACATATAATTATTGTAGGTAATTCATTTATCAGACAAACTAGTAAAGCAAGTAAACAAACAACTACCCCTGTCTGACAAATGAATTACCTATAATAAGCATTAAAAATGTTTTTATTTCATAGTTTTCACACAATAGATCAGTAAATACATTTTTATTTGCTTCAAAAATTAAACACATGGTGTCCAGCTGGGTGGACATTTTTGCAGCTCCATAAAAAAATTGGTTCAGAAGAAAATTTTCTGTGGGGATGTTTTTTTCATGCCTAAAGAGGAATAAAAACACTCAGGAAAAAAATCTTGATTAAGGGTCTCATAATTCATGCATGAAAGGGTTAAACTGCTGTACAAAAATATGGTCTGGTCCCAGTATAAAGATGGAGTGTCTTAAAACTGATGTTACATCAATATTCTGTCTTATATGTGAATGTGTGCTTGTTGTTCCTCATCTACTTGGTCTGTGTTGTCCATTACCATCTGCTATTGTTCTTACCATTGCTGGTATGTGCTGCCCTTTACCATTAGTGCTATTGGAGGTTTTTTTTTTTTTATTTTTTTTTTTACCATTGTTGGTTTGTAATTATTGCTGTTCTTTACCACTTGTGGTATTGCGGTTTTTTAGTTTTGCCATTGTTGGTATGTAATTATTATCGTGTAAGTTGACGGTTAACTGTTACCCGTGGTAACACCACCAGGAATGTACTTTATTTCTAATTTTTTTTTTTTTTTTTTTTTTTTTACACACATTTTGGTTATGCAGTGTAAATACTGTCAAATGACTTTATTCTAATTTGGTATAGGCCTATTTTGTTCTATTTTGTTCATTGTTCTGGCTCGAAGTCAAAGGACAGGAGTGAGTATTTAAAAGTTATTATGTTAAGTTATTTGAAGATGAGAATGGGGGTGGGATTAAATAAGTTTTTCTTCTTCCCACTCCTTTTCGAGTATAAATTAATCTTTTTTTTTTTTCTTAATTTTGAATCTGCATGTATTCCGTGAATGCTTGAAATAAACAAATGAAATGAATAAATGAATGAATCCTGAGGTAATATGTAATTAGATTTACATCACTAATTTTGGATTATTTCATTCATCAACATTTTTGCTATGGAGAAATTGCTTTTAAAGATGCTAATTTATATGGAAATTTAACTTATTGCTATGTAAACTGGTTGACATTTTATAGATTAATCCTTAAAATATGTGTAATTGAAATTATTACTCAATACCTTTCACTTAAATTATAGAGTAAATATTACTTTTCAGGCTGTTTTTAGCTTTACACTGAACACCAAATGTGGGATTTTTCACAAAAAGATTCTCAACGGGGTTCAGGTCTGGACTCTGTGGTGGACAATTCATTTGAGAAAGTGAGCAAAATGAACCAATGGAAGTAAATAATATAAGGTAATAATATTGGGGGGGAAATGGAACTTATTCTGCTGTATGTGTTGCAATATAACAGAATACACACATTTTACTCTGACGACTTGAACATTTATACTGCCAAATAATTAATAATTCTAAAGTGAGATTGAAAGTCTGCTCTGTGAATACTGGAGGCACATTATGTATTTGAATGCACAGGCTGTACCTACGTTTGGTCCAAAATATAATTATTGGAGCTGACTGACACCGTACAATTATTATTGCTTTTCTATTGGCATCTAAATCTCCTTTTTCAATGTTTGCCTCCTGTTCCTCACTCATTTTCAGTTTCATGTTGATGACTAGGGGGGGCAGTTCCTGCTATGTTTGTTTAATAAACTGCTCAAGAACGACAACATTCAGTGTTTGTGACCAAATCTGTCTTAGAATCCTAAAATCATGCACAAGCAGACATAATCCCTTATTAGTCGAAGGTGAGAGCCATGCATTGTGTCCCAGTAGAATAGAATAGAATAGAATAGAATAGAATAGAATAGAATAGAATAGCATTTATTGTCATTGTGTGTACAGTGAAATTAGGAGTGCAACTCCACTCAGTTCAGTACTACCAGTACTACAGAAAAAAAGAACAGAGCAAATATAAATTACAAAAAAAAAATAAATAAATAAGACAAGAAAATATATATTTTTTTTAAATTACAATTTAACAATGTAACGTAAAAATAGGGCTCAATAGAATAAAAAAATAAAACGGGACAAAATATGAATAAGTGCAATTTGCAGTATTAACAGTATAAACAGTATGTGTATCTATGAACAGTGTTAAAAGTTTGTATTACCATGAATAACATTATGTATATCGATGAAACAGTATGTAAGCAGCAAAAAAGGGAATGTGACGATATAAAGAAAAATAGTCATGGAGGTTTGTACTTTTGTAAGAGATGGCATCAGAATAACACAAATATCCTGAGCTGTTGGATAAAATGTGAACCTCTAGGACCAGCAACTAATTTGTCCCTGGCAAAGCAACAACAGAACTTGAAAACATTATTATTATTATTATTATTATTATTATTATTATTATTATTATTATTATTATTGATAATAATAATAATAATAATAATAATAATAATAATAATAATAACAACAACTATAATAATAATCATCATAGTAATCATAATAAGGGTTTTGTGTATTCAGAACCATCCCTTTGAAATGAGGCACAAGATGACTTTGCACACTAACAACTAGGAGGTAATTTCTAGTCAAATAATGCCTAATACAGTTTTATCACTGGTAACTATAGTTTTGGCTGGTAAATGTTCTTAGTTTACCAACATTATTTTAGACTCTACACTATCCACTGTTTGGCTGTAACTACTTGGAGTGAAATGTACTTTGCAAATAATGTTTTGCGTGACTGTTCTGACATTTGTATTCAATGCTCAATGGCCAAATAAAGTTACAATGATAAACATGGAATATATACATATAAATAAGAAAGAGAAGCCAGGCACCCATAGGATAAGTACATGAGATAAAACAATAATAGAGGTCAGTTTTATTAAATGCATACTAAGTATTTGCTATGCCTTCAGGGGGTGCATCAGGGGTAGTCTGTAGGTTGCAATCTGAAACGTCATCAGTAGAAATAGGTTAATTTGCTTGATTGTGCCTGCAGGGAAATTCTGTCCTTGCATGCTTTTTACGCATTGTAAAAGACACACGGTAGACAGCAATAGCAATAGCATTAGCGCACAGGAGGAGCAGGGAGCTGGTCAACAGGTAAATTCAACAAAGAAAAACTCTGATCTGACTGTAATCAATATACACTCAGTAGAACAGAATGAACCTTTGCAGACACAACACAATTGTTCACCTTTATCTCAATCTCAGAAAACCTGCCAAAATCAAATAGTTTCACATTTTAATGTTATACATGGGTTTATGTTTCCAAAAGTGTGCATATATGGCATTTTGTGAAGAAGAGGAAGAAGAAGAAGAAGAAGAATCTTTATTTGTCATTAAAGGAAATTTCTCAATATCAAGAAAGCGGAGTAAGGTCTTGCGAACTCAGTGAGTATGGTCCTGATAAGAATGTTCTCAGAGAACAGACTTGCTAAGAACACAAGTCTCTGTAATCTGAACAGGTTTGTACTTGTGAACTTTCCTCCCTGTCTTTGCTGTATTTCTGTCATCGGCTCCATAACATATTTCCATCAAATCCCCACAATGTCAATTGATTTGGTTTCAATACATTTGTACTAGTATTTACATGTCATTTATACATTTTGTATATTTTTCAAAACTGTAACACATTCCGTTGAATCCCATATCGTGATCATAAAGACGTATTTCTTCACTATTATTCTGCCTCTCGCTCGTGTTCTAACATTATGTCACATCATCTCCTTATCGGTCATCTAATCAAAAAACATTTCTGAATTAAGTTTTCACAGAAGTATGTAGCATTCAAGAGTAGTACGAAATGCATTTTGGGATATTTGCCAGTCAAGTCTACATGAATCTCCAACCAGCAGTGTTGGTCAAATTACTCTAAAAAAAAAGCAATTAGCTATAGTTACTAGATACTTACCCAAAAAAGTAATTGAATTTGTAACAGAATTACTCCTTCAGAAATGTAATTAGTTACCAGGGAAAATAATTATTGCATTACTTTTTTGAAAAACCTTCAAATATGTAAAAGAAAACTGATTTTTGTGCATGTTTCACTGGTCAGTTGCATAGAGTAGAACAGCACAGACGGTACTTCATTTAACTTCATATTTATTGGAGTGTGAACAAAATTAAAAACATCCCTGAAATAATAAAGCAGTATCATCCTTTGGGGGTTCTACTGCCTCTTCTTCTTCTCCTTTGGCAAATTTGAGTTAAGGAAGACAAGTGATCTAAAGTTTGTGTCTTGAGGCGACTTCTCCAATAATATTAGTCCTGTTTTACAGAATACTCATTCAGATTGAACCGATGTTCCCACTAAACAGAGCTTCTATACCATGTCTTTGGTCAGGCTGGGGTCCACCAGGGCCCAGCTGTTCCACCACATAAGGGGATCTGCATTTATAGGAAGATGATGCTCCTCCAGTTAATCCCACATCTCTTTTTTCAGTCTCCTCCCTGATTCAGTGGTAAATGTCTTCAATTCAGTCAGTTGGACTCACTGATAACTCCTCCCCTAAGTTAGCTGCGCACATAGATGCATTCAACTGAATGGGGTGTGCTGGGACAACTCAAACTCGGAGATGTCAGTAGTCATTCAGGTGAAGGCAGCGTGGACAACTCAGACTCATGGACACACAGGTGAAGCATGAAGGCAGTGTGGGCAATTTGAATAGAAGAACGACTCATAAATGATTCGGTTCTTATCACTTAACAGAGCTGTTCAAAAGACTCGACTCACCCGCGAACGTCACACCTCTAGTGCCTGGCTGAGCAAGCCAGGACAGATAACAGCTGTTAGATATTAGTGCAAAATAACGCACCACATTTTACTGTCGGTAATGGAAACGGCGTTGTAACATTTCAAATAGTAATTCATTAGATTACTGGAAAATAATAATGCCATTATTCCCAACACTACCAACCAGTGCACCTTTTAGGCACACTTTGCACTTCATTTTAAAAAACTTTATATTTTTCACAATTTAAATAAGGTTAGAATTCAAAAGTTGTTCATTTGTGCATGATCTTTAAAATTCTGGCCACCAACTAAAATGTGCACATTGTAAACGAAAGAAAATTACAAGACTAACATCTGTCTCCCAAGTGTGCCTAAAACGCATTATTTCTTCCATTTGATCTGTATGATTAGGGCTGACCTTGATTTACAAAAATAAAATCAAATTAGGGCAGAAAAATAAATCAATATGTAATATTTAATAGTTTGATTCTTAGGTTTGCATTTTTCGCACACATGGCGATAAATGCTAGTATTTTTGTGCATTTGACCTAGCGCCAAAAATAATAATGCAAATTAACCGATGTTGGAGTTAATCATTGACATATGCCAGGATGAAAAAATCAAATAATATGCGATCCACTTTTTATGTAGTATATTGGAATTTTTATTTTGTTTTTTTTTTTGTTTTTTGCATCCAAAAAAAAGGGTTTTTTTACACTACAAACACGGTATTTAAAGGGTTAAAAAATGTCACAATTATTGAGTATTTGGTATTTTTATTTACGGCTCAAGTTGATGAAATAGAAAAACGTGTAAAAGAATTAAAAACAAACTGTATGAAATTTTTTTGGACATTATTCCACAACGCCAGAGATCTGAACCTGAGTGGTGTTTTGTTATTGGACTTCTGTGCTAGTCACAGTTTGTCCATAACGAACACCATGTTCCAACACAGGGATGTCCATCAGTGCACTTGGCACCAGGACACCCTAGGCCGGAGGTCGATGATCGACTTCATTGTCGTATCATCAGACCTCCGGCCGCGTGTTTTGGACACTCGGGTGAAGAGAGGGGCAGAGCTGTCAACCGATCACCACCTGGTGGTGAGTTGGATCCGCTGGCGAAGGAGGAAACCGGACCGACTCGGCAGGCCCAAACGTGTTGTGAGGGTCTGTTGGGAACGTCTGGCGGAACCCGATGTCAGTGTGGTTTTCAACTCCCACCTCCGGGAGAGCTTCTCCCAGATCCCGGGGGAGGCTGGGGACATTGAGTGCGAGTGGACCATGTTCTCCACCTCCATTGTCGAAGCGGCTGCTCAGAGCTGTGGTCGCAAGGTCTCCGGTGCCTGTCGTGGTGGCAATCCCCAAACCCGGTGGTGGACCCCGGAAGTAAGGGATGCCGTCAAGCTGAAGAAGGAGTCTTATCGGGCCTTGTTGGCCCGAGGGACTCCCGAGGCAGCTGATGGGTACCGGAAGGCCAAGCGTGCTGCAGCCCAGGCGGTTGTGGAGGCAAAAACTCGGGTCTGGGTGGAGTTTGGGGAGGCCATGGAGGAGGACTATCAGTCGGCCTCGAGGAAATTCTGGCAAACCATCCGGCGCCTCAGGAGGGGAAGGATGTTGTCGGGCGGTGGAAGGAATACTTCGAGGATATCCTCAATCCCACTGCCACGTCTTCCATAGAAGAAGCAGAGGCTGAGGTCTCAGAGGTGGACTCGTCCATCACCCAAGCTGAAGTCACCGAGGTGGTTGGCAAGTTCCTCGGTGGCAGGGCACCGGGGGTGGATGAGATTCGCCCTGAGTACCTTAAGTCTCTGGATGTGCAGGGACTGTCTTGGTTGACACGTCTCTGTAACATCGCGTGGCGGTCAGGGACAGTACCTCTGGATTGGCAGACCGGGGTGGTGGTTCCCCTTTTTAAGAAAGGGGACCAGAGGATGTGCTCCAACTATAGGGGGATCACACTCCTCAGCCTCCCGGGGAAAGTCTATTCCAGGGTACTGGAGAGGAGGATCCGACCGATAGTCGAACCTCGGATCCAGGAGGAACAATGCGGTTTTCGTCCTGGTCGTGGAACGCTGGACCAGCTCTATACTCTCCATCGGGTGCTCGAGGGTTCATGGGAGTTCGCCCAACCAGTCCACATGTGTTTTGTGGATCTGGAGAAGGCGTTCGACCGTGTCCCTCGTGGTATCTTGTGGGGGGTGCTTCGGGAGTATGGGGTCCGGGGCCCTTTGCTAAGGGCAGTCCGGTCCTTGTATGACCGAAGCAGGAGCCTGGTTCGCATTGCCGGCAGTAAGTCAGACCTGTTCCAGGTGCATGTTGGACTCCGGCAGGGCTGGCCTTTGTCACCGGTTCTGTTCATAATTTTTATGGACAGGATTTCTAGGCGCAGCCAAGGGCCGGAGGGGGTCCGGTTTGGGTACCACAGGATTTCATCTCTGCTTTTTGCGGATGATGTTGTCCTGTTGGCCTCATCGAACCTGGACCTTCAGCGTGCACTGGGGCGGTTTGCAACCGAGTGTGAAGCGAGCGGGATGAGGATCAGCACCTCCAAATCCGAGGCCATGGTTCTCGACCGGAAAAAGGTGGTTTGCCCTCTCCGGGTCGGTGGGGAGTCTTTGCCCCAAGTGGAGGAGTTTAAGTATCTCGGGGTCTTGTTCACGAGTGAGGGAAGGATGGAGCGTGAGATTGACAGACGGATCGGTGCAGCGTCTGCAGTGATGCGGTCGCTGTACCGGTCGGTTGTGGTAAAGAAGGAGCTGAGCCGAGAGGCGAAGCTCTCGATTCACCGGTCAATCTACGTTCCTACCCTCACCTATGGTCATGAGCTTTGGGTCATGACCGAAAGGACAAGATCCCGGATACAAGCGGTCGAAATGAGTTTCCTCCGTCGGGTGGCTGGGCGCACCCTTAGGGATAGGGTGAGGAGCTCAGTCACCAGGGAGGAGCTCGGAGTAGAGCCGCTGCTCCTCCACGTCGAGAGGGGCCAGCTGAGGTGGCTCGGGCATCTGTTTCGGATGCCTCCTGGACGCCTCCCTGGGGAGGTGTTCCGGGCATGTCCCACCGGGAGGAGACCTCGGGGAAGACCCAGGACACGTTGGAGAGACTATGTCTCTCGGCTGGCCTGGGAACGCCTCGGGATCCCCCCGGAAGAGCTGGAGGAGGTGTCTGGGGAGAGGGAAGTCTGGGCATCCCTGCTTAGACTGTTACCCCCGCGACCCGGCCCCGGATAAGCGGAAGAGAATGGATGGATGGATTATTCCACAAGTGTGCAAAAAAGACACACTTGGTGCTTAGTAAGGGCCTTGCTGGACGGGATACCGGAGGGTTAAGCTAGCTAACACAAACAACATCCAAGTATTCCATGTGTTCCTGGTTTATGTGAACTTTCAAATGGAACAGTACCTGTGGCCACGACTGATGACGTTTCACAAGATTGCGAGAACGGACAAACAGACGAGAACACATATGGGTCAAAACACAGTAATGTCCCGTCAGAGAGCGAATTTTAGTAGATTGCCATTCCAACATTTATTTCAATATAAGCAGCTTCTTGTTTTAGATAATCCCTTATGGTCCAACTAAAACAAAAATGAATTTAACCCTTTCATGCATAGTGGTCACTACAGTGGACAGTTATTCTACAGCTGTTTTCTTATATATTCATGGATTTTGTTGTTTTAGTTTCATATCAGCCAACACATTGGATGCTTATGCACCATCCCATACATTGCAATTGAAAACATCACTGTAACTTTGCTGTTCTTGATAAACCCGATCTAACATGCTCGAGTGTAAATCAATTCTAAAATAATAAATAAAAAAATAAAATAATAATAATAATAATCTCATTGTTTTTTTAAATGCCTAAAGAGGAATAAAGAAAAAAAAAGTTTTAATTAATGTTCTCTTAATTCATGCATGAAAGGGCTAAAATAAAAAATGTGGGTCCCATCAGAGAGATTTCGAATACTGTGTTTTGACCCACACTGTAAAAAAAAAATCCTGTTGTTTTTACAGAAAAAAACTGGCAATTGTGGTTTCCAGAATAATACTGTAAAAAACACATCCAATTGTAAACATATTTACAGAGTAACATGTAGATTTGACATTTTAAACATGTAGATTTAAATGGTCTGCACTTATTTACCACATTTTCTACACCTTCATGGTGTCCAAAGCATTTTCCAAAGCCACCAGGTCCAACTGGGAACAATTTAGGGTTCAACGTCTTCCAAGGACACATTGACATATGGACAGTCAGAGCCAGGATTCGAACCGCCAACCCTTTGGTTACTGGACGAGCTGCTCTACCAACTGTACCAACCCATTAGTTTATAAGTTTAAAATGTTACATGGTTAATGTGTACTTTTTTTTTTTACTTTTTTAGAAATTTATATATATATATATATATATATATATATATATATATATATATATATATATATATATTTTTTTTTTTTTTTTTTTTTTTTTTTTTTTATAAAAGTAAATATGCCGTTTGAATCAAATATAGCTGTAATTTTTACAGGAAGAGTATGTGAACAAAACCAGATTTGTATGTAGAAATGATGTATTTCTATTGTTTTTAGAAAATAAAAGTGTAATTGAAATACAACGCGGTGCCGTTTAAAATGCAAGACCATAATGTGGAATTATCGTCAACACAAAAATCTTTTCAAATAAACAACTTTGCATTGTATTGTCACTTACAGTTTTTTATATTGCAATTTTACAACTTTTTGGTGTTAATTCTTCAGTCATTTTTTTACAGTGCATATTGAGAAACGGTCATAGTGTACATCTGGGCGTGCAACACACACTGAAATTGACCTTCTGCTTTTTTTTTTCTGCAAACGAGGAGTGACCGCAATCATCTATCCTTTTGTTTTCTTTTGAGGATTTGTTGAAAACGTATCTGCCTACATCCTCCTGAGGTACAGACACATGTAGTCATAAAACATCTCTGTAATAGGGTTGAGTAGAATTGTTATCTTCAGTGGAGATCTGACAGAATCAGCTTCATTCTATCAGCACACGGGGGGTTTGTACCTCAGCAAAAAAAATATGCTGCACACAAAAATACAATTTCCCCAAAAGCAGGATCCAAGTATAAATATGCAAAACAGAGCTCCTCCTACAGTCACGGCCTTCTGCTGCTGCTTTTCAAAAAAGCAGAATCCAGCACTTACTGTTGTACTGATTTTTTTTTTTTTTTTCCTCCACAGTATTAATCATATCCAAAAGCAAATTCACTACAATCAGACAAACTTCTACCGAAATCACCAGGCCTCCTGCTCCCAGCCTGATATGAATGACTTCTGTTTAAGTGATAGTAAATGAATTCGAACCCTCTGAACCCACTTTTCACACTGATACAGAACTTAAAGATGGAGAGGAGCTCCCTTTTGCAAAAGTTTCGTCCCATCTGCAGTTCCTCACTTCCAAGAACTGATCATTTGTATTCATGTACATGTGTCTTGGTAGAGAAATTAATATCAGGTTTTCTGTATATATCATTATGTATGGATAGACTTGTGAAACCAAAACTCCCTGTGGGACAATAAAGACTATCTATCAGTTTATATTCATTGTATTGGTGCTTTCCATTTTTATTTCCATTTACTATATGTGGCTCATTACTTCCCTGGAGGAGCTGCATGTTGACTACTTAAATAAATCAAATAAAATCTATAATATAATATGTTTGCAAAAGGCAGCATGTACAGTAAAAATGATACTGTTTCAGGCTCAGGTTGATATGAATAATTACAGGATAACTTCCCCTGTAGATGGGTTAGCTGTGTTCTGGAAAGACAGGAAAAGAAGTGGGGAATGAATGAAAATGACATGAAAGTCAATAGTTTTAGTGGTTACATAACTGAATTGCAGCCTATATTTCATTTGTTTTACAGCATCACCATTGAAACTACGGCAAATTAGTTATGTTTTTATTTCAGTTGTCTGACAAGTGTATTATGGATAGGGCTGGGTAACAAAGTCGATTTAATAGATCTACGATCGATTTTGTTTTAATTTTGCGTAATCGATTAATTGTGGATGAGATCGATTTTTCAGAGCAGGACCGGGAGTACGCAGAAGCACGACCGGCTCTGTCTTGCGAACCCCTGGGGAAGTCTTGGTGTTGCTCACGATGGCTCTGGCATGGAAAAGGTAGGGTGGGGAAAACCCAGCGGAGGTCCTTCCGGCCTCAAACTCAAACCCGCAGTGTGAAGGAACTGGGAGCCTGGAGGTTCTCCGAGGAGAGTCGCGGAAGCCGGTCGTTCTTCGTTCTTGGAATAATAACTTGGATCCATACTATCACCTATGGCTGAGTATGGAATTAGAGGAAGAGTAAAGGCGGCCTTACACTGTGCGAGTTTAGAGACGATTTCTCACTCGTGCGACTATTTCTGGGATCGGGCCCGATGTGCCTCTAATCGTGTGTCATGCTTCGTGCAGTGTACATGGGGTAAAGAGAAGCGATTAGCACCTCACAACCACCTCACGACCAGCAATCATGTGTTCGCAAGGAAAACGGAGCTGTTTGAAATCCTGCTCGCTCCTTGTGAGGGTATCGCACTGTCAAAGCAGTGCCACGAACCGATGTGCCTCAAATTCTCACACTGTGCATACGCAAATACAATAATAGCCAGCTACTGTAAGCTAATTCTAAGCTAACAGTAGCTGGCTATTGGCCTAGTGCAGTTTAGCTGTTGCAGTTTACCTCTAGTTCCGCTGTAGAATTGACAGCCCATACTGTCCACGTCTGGACAACCAATTCCTGCCCAAACACGTCATCGTCTTTTCTTCTTTTTTGATTCCCCACAGATAATGGCACATATTACCAAAGCAGCTCGTTGTTTTTTGTTTAGCACTACCATTTCGTGACTCACGCCAATACACAATCCTCTATGCACTTTCGGATTCCTTGGTATTTTAACGTTGTATTTCCGGATACAACACTCGAACGTGTCGTGCGTCCTCTGATGTATGGTCCTACAGTGTGAGCAGTCAGGTCGCATACAAGCGTCGGTCCGTGCAGTGTGAGAACATGAATCGTGAGTCTGACTTTACAAATGATTCGCACAGTTTGAGATGGAGCTGCGTGCAACGATCGAAATAATCGCACAGTGTATGGCCGCCTTAAAGCGACAATGTCCAACCTACGCAACGCTACCCACCCGTCCCCCCCAGTGAGTACAAGCCACCAGCCACAACACAATAAAGATGACGGAGAAGTCCATTCTGAGCCACTGAAGAAACATGCCAATGTTTCTGTCCCGTTCATTATTTCAGAGCAGATTCAGCTCCTTCCTGCTGAAATGTCATATTTATTTCCTTTCTAATGTCAATATTGGTACCAGTATTGATATGTTGCATGACTGCAGTAGTCAAATAATCAGGTTACAACTCAAAATTGTACTTTGATAACACTAAACTAATCTGAATCAATCAATTAATACTGAATCAAATTGCTATTGGATCGAATCAAATTGTGATTAATTGATTCAGAACCTTATGAATCGAAAATCGATTATGGAAACTGGCCATGATACCCAGCCCTAATTATGGACAAGTACTGTTTAGTTTAATCCAAAGAAAACAGTGAAACATGAGGATCTACGGTAAGGTCCGGGATAATAAAGAAATTCTGGATGTTTATTCACAGTAGATGTTGAAGAAATTAACATCATTGTAAAGGTTAAATCGAAGCTGTGAATCTTAATATACGTATATTATTAATGTATGTTGCATTGACAAAATTTTGACTTGAAGATGCCAATATTTTTACTATTAAGCTATTTTAACCATTTTAATTTGTAAAATTATGTAAATTTAGGTGAGCTAATTCTCTACCTCAGGTCACGAATGCAAAACTTATATTAGCTTTGGTTTAGTGGTGGGTGTATCGATTCTGTGGTATCAATATATCAATACTGACACGCTACTCATTTGTGGATCGATTGCGCTAATAAAGTATTGATATTAATTAATAACGTCTGAATCTTATAGGGTAACTTACTTCAAGGTTTTGTACTGACACCCCCCCACCCCCAGCAACAATAAAATTGAACTAGTCCATCCATGTCATGTGACCAGAAGTGTAGGATTCCAGTTGTCAAGGAAGGATTTGAGTTTTCGGACAATGTGAGTTGCGCATGTGTAGAAGCATTTATCCCTGTCGGCCATTTTTTACGACTCGCTATGGCAGGGGTGTCAAACTCATTTTAGTTCAGGGGCCATATTCAGCTAAATTTGATCTGCAGTGGGCCGGACCAGAAAATAATAACATAATAACCTATAAATATTGACAACTCCAAATTTTTGTCTTTGTTTTAACGTAACCCCCCCCCCCATTAAATTATGAAAATACTTACTTTTATAAACTATCGAAGAAAAAAAAAAAAAAAACTGAAAAAATTGAAATTTAAATTAAAAAAACGTAAGAAAATTTAGTGCAATTTTAACAGTATTCTGCCTCAACTTCTCATTTCTCCACGTGCATTATGGATCAGATCTACAAAGACACTAAACACTGAGGAACAGGCAGAAAAATTGTTCAAATTGTGCTGAATTTTCTTTAGATATTTCGGGTTGTTCATATTTGTTCAGGTTATTCACATGTTAGTGTTACAGGACAGTTTGTAAATGTAAATATTTTCATAATTTTATGTTATTTTTTGCATTAAAACAAAGAAGGAAAAAAATTAAGTTGTTAATTCTAGATTTTTTTGGCTTAATTCAAGATTTTTTTACTTAATTGAAGATTTTTTTTGGCTTTATTGAAGATTTTTTTTTTACTTTATTGAAGATTTTTTTTTTGCTTACTTCAAGATTTTTTGCTAAATTTGAGATTTTTTTTGGCTTGACTGATGATTTTTTTTACTTAACTGAAGATTTATTTTATTTTTTTTTTTGGCTTAATTGAAGATTTTTTTACCCAATTGAAGATTTTTTTTTTTTTTTTTTTTTTTTTATTAATTCAAGATTTTTTCCTTAATTCAAGCAAATTTTTTTTTTTCCTTAATTCAAATCAAGACTGGAATTTTTGCACTTGGCAAAAACATCCCAGGGGCCGAAATGAACCCTTTGGTGGGCCGCATTTGGCCCCTGGGCCGTGTGTTTGACACCTGTGCGCTATGGCAACCTCGCTAGGACAAATCACTGCTGTATGACTCAAATTATGTAGAAGTACACAGACTTTACCTTCAAGTGATTTTGAGAGTCAATTTTCATGCCTACTTTCGGTTTCTTTCACAGCTGATAGCCTACCCAGCTGACAAACGTTTTGATCTAAATCTGGGGGAAACTGAGCGGTGGAGGATACTTGCGACTTTATGCCAACAATGCAATCTTTGCGTTAGCTTTTTATGAGTTGGGTTTGTAGAAAGTGTGGTTTTTAAACTCCTATGATGCATAAAACTACACGTACATCCAATGCAATCACATCGTCCTATCGAGGTTGCCTTAGCGAGTCGTAAAAGATGGCCGACAGAGATAAATGCTTCTACGCATGTGCGACTCAAATCGTCCGGAAACTCAAATCGTCCCTTGACACCAGTTAGCTGTTTTTATCCTGCTAGCAACAGTTCAGTCTATGGCTGCATTTCTACTGTGATTGACTTTCACAGTTTCTATTTATTTATTTATTTATTTAAATCGCAGTACTTTTACTTTTATGAGATGATAATTGAGATTGAAATGATTTCTGGCCTGTTCATAAACAGAACTGTTCCAACTTCTTGTCTCCACTCAGTGAACAAGACAGCGAGAGCAGTGGTGATAGACTAAATGGAGAGACCAAACTGTGTAGAAAGAAAAATAGGTATGACAGAAAAATAAGGTGTTATTTTTTTATTCCGTCACAGTGGTTTTATTCTAAAAGACACAAACAAGCTCACACCTTCACAAAACTCTACATGAACATTTTAGAGGCAACACAGAGTACAATATGTCCTCATCTCTGCTCAGTGTGTCGTCAACAGGTCTGTTAAAGGCTGAAAGGTGTATGCGATTGTGTGTGCTTTGTCCAGGGTTTTGTCTCTCAGACAGAACTGTTCACTAAGTGTGAAAAGCAGAAAGAGAAGAGAGCTGTATGACCAGAATCATTTCATTTTTATATCATTCCACCCACACATTCTGGTAAAGCAGTTATTGACTGAAGGTATGATGCCCTAAAGCGTCCTGAACACAGCAAAACAAAGGTAAACAGGGTAGGGTTACTGCTGGTAAATACACAGCCACAGAAGATCAGGGGTGATGAATGAGGAATACTTTTATTACCCCACCCCCCAAAGGGGAGGCAAGGGGTACTGTTTTTGGTTTGGTTTGTTTGTTTGTTTTTTAACACTCAAGCAGCAGAACTATTAGTTGAATTCAAACCAAATTGGGTTTATAAATTGCCAGTGACCAAAAATAGATCTCATAAAATTTTGGGAAAAGTAGGTCAAAGTTTAAATTTTTTATTAATTTTTCAAAACTTTTTTTTTCCTTTTTTAATTTATATTTTATTATTGTTTTTTATTAGTGATAGATAACAATACAATGTGGACAGAAAAACAACAACAACACATAAACAAAGGGAAACTCAAACAAATAAACAAGCAAACCAAAAACAACAACAATGACAGAGTATTGACAAACAACGACAATGTCATATTACAATGAAAAAGATCAGAAATGTAAATAGCAACTAAACAATATAGCTTGGTTAGGGGCGATAGGGAAAAGGGGAAGAGGGGGGACTGAGGGGGAAAATCATAATTGTCGTAATAATACAAGAATATAATAATAATAATAACAATAACAATAATAATAATAATAATAATAATAATAATAATAATAATAATAATAATAATAAAAATACCAGTAGCCTAATTTACTAGTATTATTGTGGTGGCAGTAGCAGTGGAGGCAGTCATAATACAACTTTTTTTTTTTTCAATTTATTTATAATGGATGAAATTTCACATATTTGTAGCAGCAAAACTATTGGTTGGATGTATACCAAAATTGGTTTATAGATTGCCAGTGACCCAGAATAGATGTCATTACATTTTGAGAAAAATAGGTCAAAGTTAAAATTTTTTTATGAATTTTTAAAATCTTTTTTTCTCCTATTTACTTATAATGGGCGAAATTTCACATGTCTATAAAAACATCAATTGTGTTATATATAGAGAGAGAGACAGTTGAAATGCTGACATCAGCGCATGCATAGACATGATGACATCAGCTGGATTGATGCCAAAATAAGCTACAATACGTGTGGGAGGCAGGGTTGTTGTGCCTGGAACCACTTGCTGTACATTTTTTTTTTATAACCCCTTTAGCCCTATCGGCCCACCCGCGGGCCTAAAAAAGTATATTAATATTCATCTACTATAAAAATCTAATAAATCAGGAGAATGGATGTTTTTTTTCAACTTTTGCTCAAAGTTTAGACCCTAATGTTAATGAAAGTACATCAAAAGTGTATTTTAGTGCAAACTTTAATGTTCAAACATGATTTTTAATCTTTGTGGGGTGAAATATACGCTATTAAAAATCTTCCACATGAACAATTAATTTATGCATATCATCGTCAATCCAGCCGAAAAAAAACAGGCGAGGATAAAAAATTTTAATTTCTCTTTTAGTTTGTTACAGTTTACTCAGGCATAGTAATAGATACAATATTTTAGACAATGGGAATAGATTCTGTGAGGTCTCTAAATGTCCATAGACACCAAGAACATCCATATGAACCTTATAATTGTGAAGTAATTCTTCATTTACTTTGGGTATGTCTTTGTAGGCGTTTTTCCCCTTGAAAATATGGTCAGGGTTAAACAGGTTAAGGAAAATGTTACATTTACATTTATGCATTTGGCAGATGCTTTTTTCCAAAGTGACTTACAAGGGAAAAACCAAAAAATGAAAGAAAAATACAAGAATAGATTAAAAACATAAAACAGCTGTACAATTAAAACCCTGTTGTACAGAAGAATAAAAAGCAAAATAATAGACTAAAATACAAGAATAAATGAAAAGAGACATAAAAGCAGCTGTACACTTAAAAACAGTGAAGTAAAATACCAGAATAGACATGATAATACATTTAAAATAGAATGTTATACTTTGCCTTTAACTAAAGTATCTGAAACATGCACAGATTTGAGAAAAAAAAAAAAAAAAATCTTAAACTGGCTGTCTCGGGCATGTCAACAGTTTTCACACTGTTTTCAGGCCTAAATCTTAACTGACTGTATTGACCGATCATGGCTGTGTTGCTGATTGTTAGCAGAGGTGTGCAGAGAAATTTGTGAGTTTGCAGCCTCGTAGGATGACATGTTGTTATAGCTTGTGGCATATTCTTTCAGAATACATCTGAATCCTCCTGATGCACTGTAACTGTGTGATTAAAGAGTAAAACATGGTTCAGGGGTGTTTGAGTTCACACATGTTAATATGAACACAGCAGACTACACACTTTTGCTGTGGGCTGTCATGAATATTGATCGGTGAGCTGATGGAGGTGTGTGTATATGTATGTACAGAGTGTGGGTGGGAAACATGTATAAATGACTGTATATGAGGAGTGTGCATTTTTCCCCTCATATGTGGGGCCCACTGTGACTGTTTGCTGCTGCAGTGGCCCAATTTCTTGCTAGAGATCATTAAATTTTCATCTTAAGCAACTTCTTGAGATAGCTCCTGCTTTCTGCGGCACTATAGAAACTTTGGCACTTGATTAAAAGAAGCATTTCTGTAAAGATCAGTATATACCCTGTGCTGGTTTTGAGCAGTTTTTTTTTTTTAAATTCAGGCTAAAATATGCAAAGAATGACCCACCAGATGCAGGCTCATCAGTAGGTAAATTTAATTTAGTCGTGTTGCCTTGTAGATAAGTATCATTCATTACTGTTTCCTTTCATTTCACAATTTTTGCCTGTCTTTGTTTTTCTGCCAATTGTCTCCAGCCACACTTCTACCTTGATAGAAACTGGAGCTGACTACAGTCCTTCAGCTTAGAAGTGTGCCAAGCTGTTGAGAAAAAAAAAGAAAAAACAGTATTTGGATAATGTACAGTATTTTATGTAAGCCCACCGTGTTGAGACGAATTAGGCTATAATGACCAGGTTGCTGTACACAATCCCAATTTTGTCAAAAAATAAAAATTCATTCATTATGTTCTAGATTTTAACCTCTAGAAATCAGCGTCCATGCAGCACAGCACCACGCTTTTCTATTAATATCTGCCAGATACTTCATATAATAGTTCACGTTGTTTTGTTAGAAGATGTCTGTTTTATCTGCGGTGAGTTCCAAGATTTACAGAGCCTCTGGTAGGTCCCTGAAGGCAGCATGTCCCCCTCTTCTCTGAGTTTCTATTTGGTTAGAATTTTCTATGTGACTTGTTCATTATTTATTGTCATCCCATGTCAGTTTTACATTTCTTGAAAGAGAAGTAAAAAAAATAACAATTTTACTCGAAGGAAAGTTTTTTATTATTTTTTATTTCAGACATTTTTTCTTCCTTCTTTATTGTTTGCTTTGTTTAATGGGGCTATTTTTCACGTTACACTACTTTTGTGAACAAAACAGATAAAAAACAAACCAGATACATCAATTTGTAATCTCCAAATTTCCATTTACACATAGTAAAGGTGTGTTTTTACAAGTTATTTAACTTTTTTTTTTTTTTTTTTTTTTTCTCAAAATTGGAATTCTAATTTTTCAGTTTCAGGGCCCAACCTTTTCATCAGCAGTGGCTTTTCCATTGACCCTCAAATTGCGCAAATATAACTTGCGAATAAAGATTTATCTAATGGAAAAACAACAATTTCACCAAAACTGTCATTTTTCGATTAAAAGTTTTTGCGCAGGCAAGAGGTGGTTTTTCAGGCATAGCACAAATGGTGTATCATGCAAATCTGCAATGGAAAGACCTTTTTCCGCAACTAGAGTCAGATGAATTGAAAACCCGGATATTGACGAACGTTACCACAAACGAAGAAGAAGAGTTTTAAAAGAAACATGGCACAGTATGTGTGGACACACCAGGAAACCCAATCATTTTTTTAAATTTAGTACAAGATAGAGGGGTAATATAAAATAATTAGGGGTGCACCGATACCGATACGAGTATTGGCATCGGCTCCAATACTCATACTCATGAGTGTACTCATACTTGTACTCATAAAAGACATCTGATACAAATGCACCGATACCACTTATGGCCGTGTGACATTCACAGTTCAGTGCAGCAGGTACGCGGCGGTGGAATAATGTGTGTGGAGTGTGAAGAGTGTGGAGATTTAACTAAATAAATGACGGTGATAAAAGTAACGCTGACTGCAAGTAACGTTAAAGACACAGGCAGATACGGATGCAGTGTTCTGTCCGTCCTCTGCGTACATTCCATCCGTTTACCAGGTGCTCGCGGATGCGTAAACAGAATGAGAATACCAGCGGGAGTACGGAGTGGTGCGGACCGCCACCAACAGAAATGAAAACGAAATCTATCACTCATTTCTCTTTTCTCTACCTGCTGAAGATAAGCTTTTAAACCTTACCAGTGAAAACACTGCAATATTAGTATCACATTAGTGTTACCTCTGTCGTTTCCATCTTTGTTATTACTGACTTTCTTCTTCTTCTTCTCAAAAAACTTTACTCTTCTTCGTGGTATTTGCCCAGTATGGTTAATTCAGATTAAAAGGTGGATTAATTGAGAAATGCTCATTCCAACACATTAAATGTCAGTAGCAACACTTTTTTCCAGTCATACTAATGACAACGACAATAAAGAACATTTACTAAAGGAACTAACAACTGGAATGGGATTATTAAGTACTCATATCAGTACTCGGTATCGGCAAGTACTCAAATGTAAGTACTCGTACTCGGTCTGGAAAAAAGTGGTATCGGTGCATCCCTAAAAATAATAATGAATATATCTATAAATCAACACCATATTTATGTTGGTTGCCATGTTTATGGAATGACTTCTTGTGTCATCTCGCGATAATAAATAAACAAATCATTGCATTTGTGATTTAATGGAAAAACCAACACTACTCACTTCTGTTTTTTTTTTGACATTGAGTAAATATCGCTAAAGTTTTGCGCAGATTTCCAATGGAAAAGCCACTAGTGCTCCAATGCAGATAAATCATTACTGTCTTGGTGGTTGAGAATGTTCTGTACATTTTGATATGCAACACATGGTTTTATCAGGTTACATGAACTGCCTAAAAAGATGATCATAAGCAGGTATGACAAAAATGGACATTTATATTATAGACTTGGAATTGTTAATATTATCTCCTGAGTATGATTACAACATAGTTCAACAATCTGAAGTAAATATTCAGCAAAGCCAAAGGGCCTGTTTTATTATCTGTGACCATACAAACCTCTTGCTCCCAAACCTTCCTTTGTAAAACTGTCAAACTATCTCAACAATTTGTTTT
The DNA here is from genome assembly GCF_902148855.1 of Sphaeramia orbicularis. Classification (NCBI taxonomy): domain Eukaryota; kingdom Metazoa; phylum Chordata; class Actinopteri; order Kurtiformes; family Apogonidae; genus Sphaeramia; species Sphaeramia orbicularis. The sequence goes on from NC_043977.1 coordinate 37,971,487, forward strand.
TTTAACATTCAGGAAAACTAATCCCAAAACCACCACTTAGCTTCACACAATAGTTTGGCAGGTGTATAGAAGTGTGAGAGCAAACAGGGACTGGGAATGTCTGTAAAGGTTTTTTTTTTCTTGTTACTTCTATCGCTTTTTGTGTGAATACTGAGGCGCAACAACATGAATGCCTCCGAGGTGCGAGTGTCCAAACGTTTTTCCTGCTTTCTGTTTGTTTAACGTATCATGACCCTGTCTGTAACGGCGCCGTTGTTGAGTGTGGGCATTTGCACTTTAGCTGCCAAACCCGGTTTAACATCACACAGTGAAAACAACATCCTGTAATACTGCTGCACTGCTATTTCATTTTAAACCAATCAGGAATACTGCAAAGCATCATGGGGGCTCATGTAGAGTTCATAGACTGGTAGAATCAATAGAGCTGTTTTGGAGAGTAACCAGTCGATCCATACCTAACCAGGATATTTTATGTATTTTCCTTTCATTTGTCACCTGTCTGTAAGGATACGCCACTGTCTTATTAGTTAAATGTACCATGTGACCTGACATTTCTGGTGTCATTTATGCTCTTGTAAAACAAATCTGAAAAACCACAATTAATTTCAGTTAATGAACTACTGCCCCAGTTTCTTTCTTTAAACCACCGTGTACTGTAAATCGCCAGTTATCTGGACAAAAACCTGCGTGTTCTAGAGATTTTTTGACCAACGGTGGCTCTGGACTACTCCGTTTAAACAGCTAACGGGGTGGGGGTGGGGGTCACGTAATTTAAATTAACTCACCAGTTAAGTTTCGGATGGAAGGACCAAACCAGGAGAAATGAAGAATTCACCAAAAAGAAGGGTTGAGGTTTTAAAAAGTTAAAACAAAAACTGGTAACACTTTATAACAAGTACACACTATGAAGCATTAGTTAAGCATTAGCAAACACTGAATTCATTATTTACAAAGCATATTTCTGACATGAATACTCATTAGTATATGGTTTATAAGCACAGTTATAAATGTTTTACTATTACTCATTCATAATCGTAATCACTCATCATTCAATCATGCAGTTTGTTTGATAATCCCATGTACTGTATATTTCCTTTGTTAGAATAACTGAGACTTTGGTGAGTCTTTAGGCATTGCCAACCTTTAAATCTCATTTGTAAATGCTTTATATGGCACAGATAGTGCACACTTTAGATGAGATCACACCATAGACTTAATTAATGAGTAGTAAGTGCTTTATAACTACCTGAAATAATGGATCTCTGTGTTAATAACTGTTTATAGGACATGTATTGGAAAATAAATGTCTGAGTTAGTATAAAATACACACTAAAATATTCACTAAACAATTTTAGTATGTCTAAATAGTGTATTTTCAAGCATAAATGCACATCATAACTTGTTTGTAAGTGATGAAATACTAAATTTTAAATGCTGAATCCATAATTTATGAAGTACAAAAATACAATCATTAAGCATATTGTAGATGAGCTTATGAATGATGTGTAAAACCCATTATAACTGTGCTTATAAACTATACTAATGAGTATTCCTGTCAGAAATATGCTTTATGAATGATGAATACAGTATTTGTTAATGGTTAACTGATGCTTCATAGTGTGTACTTATTATAAAGTGTTACCCAAAAACTTGATTTATTGCTTCAGGCAAAAATAGAAAAAGTTACAAAAAAGAAAGAAGTCAGTTTTCAATTAGTCTAGCACAGGGGTCAGCAACCCTGGTCCTAGAGAGCCACTATCCTGCATGTTTTAAATTTATCCCTCTTCCAACACACCTGATTCAAATGATAAGCCTATCATCAAGCTCTACAGAAGCCTGATAATGACCATCAGTTGTGCTGGAAGAGGGAAACATCTAAAACATGCAGGATAGTGGCTCTCTAGGACCAGGGTTGCTGACCCCTGGTCTAGCATCAAACACACGATTCATCTCTGACTATGAAAATCTTCTTCATAACATTCTATAGTCTTCAGTAGGGATGGGAATCGAGGACCGGTTCCCAGTAGCTCGATTCCTTGGAATCGTTTGCCTGCCTGCTTAACGATTCTGCTTATTGATTCCGCCTTCGTTGTGCATGCGCGATGACATCACACGTACGCTGCATTGTTTTGGTCAGAACGTAGCCAACATGGCGTTGAGGCAGAAACGGTCTAAAAAGACGACACCAGGTCCATTTATTGGAACACTTGCAAAGCTTCCATGTTTTCAAAAGGGTGGAATCCCTCCAATATCCTCAAACATTTGTCCACAGCATATGAATCATTTACAGGAATGTCACGTATTTGATACTCAGCGGCACTTGTGAATGTAGCGGCAGAGTGAACGCCGGGCCAGTTCCGGTCCTGGTGTGGGCAACAAACGTCATAACTCCTCAAACAGAAGTTTCCGAAGGTAAGAAGGAAAAGGAAATGAGGTGCACAACAATGGGAGACAAGCCGAGTTGAACTGGTTCCACGTAGTAGAAATGCGGCAATAGAGGAATTAGTAAAGCGTTTTTAGTTTTACTTTCACTGTATGCCCCCGCCCCCCCCCGAACCGGTCCGGCGTCATCTGTTATTATTTGTACATACTGTATATGTTATATTTTCTGTGCAGAAATGGAAATATAAAAGACAGTTAATGCAAACACACCCATTTGTACTCTTTTATTCCCTCACCCAATGAGAATCGATAAGAGAATCGATAAGGAATCGGATTGATAAGCAATATTGATAATGGAATCGGTAAATTCTTAATGATTCCCATCCCTAGTCTTCAGTCGCTTCTTTGAAGTCTTCCCATCATTTAGTTATTCCCATATTTGGTTACATAAAGTCAACATTCACATATGATTGGTCTGACAGTTGTTGCTAGGTTAAAACATGTCACAGCTTACGTCAGTAACTCCACGTAAGTGAATTCTAAGAAAAAACACATTTGAAAGTTCACCTAAGTTAATCACACCTTGGTTTGACATTTGCACCAACAATTTAGCTTACACTGCATAGTTTAACCACAAAGAGTTTCCGTAAGTACGTTTAGTTCCAACACTTGCGCAGTTCTTGACCACAGAAAGTCCCTAAGTTCATAATCAAGATTAACTCAGTTCGCTTTTACCACAAAGCTGCAAGATAAGATCTTTTTCTTAGAATCTGACCTTTTCTCCAAATTCAGCACACACGAACCTGAAACAACCCTGACACCCCCTAACGAACCCTAATATTTCATTTCTCCTTTTCCATTTTGGTTCATAATGTATGATGTATCATGTATGATGGTCATCTGACATTTTAGTTCAAGATTCAAAGTTTCACATTCATCCTCCATTTAACGCAAGAATACGTCTTACACTCTCATGGTTTTGGGTGAAAGTTTTTCAGACTTTAAACAGAATAAGTCACAGTCTTTCATCACTGATTGTGGAGGATGATTGCTGATTGGAGCTGCTATGGAGGCAAGTGGTGGATCAATACCTTACAGTGACAGTGTTCAGGCCAATCCCAATTATTGTCAGTGACAGATTATTAGAGCTGGCATTCACATCTTTATGGTTATCTGTATTTTTTTTTCCCCCCATCTGATATCTGAAATAAATTAATCTAAATGTTTCTTTCTTTAACTCATGCTGCTGCTTCTCTCTGTATTCTCCAGGGGTCATGAGTAATGTTTTCCCCTAGTTCTATCTGACGGGTTATGGCCCATTAACACTGCAAGAGTTATTTATTTACCGTTAGTTATGTGTTTGAGATAGCTTTAGTCCAATGGGAAAATACATGTCCTCGCCAAGGTTATTATGAAAACTACTAAAATGTCGACAACTAGAATTGAAAAAACATTTCTGTTAACTGAAATAAAACTATAATTAGAAGAAAAAACCGATAACTAACTGAAACGGTATTGCGTGCTTACAAAACTAACTAAAACGTATACAAATTCTGGATGAAGCTCTCTTTGTTTTCGTCATTGTCAATGTCGAATTGATATGAAATCGATTTATTTCACTCAAGCAGCTTTAGCTGACGGCACCATACGGCACTTTACAGTCCATCTTTTCTCATCATTTGTCGTTTAGAGTCGTCTTTTCATCCCCAGTCTACCTGCAACATGGAGACTAAAGTAAGGAGAAAGCAGCAGAGTCCTGTATGGGATTTATTTGAATATGACAGCGAGAAAGATAAAAGATATGAAAAAACTAAAACTATTTCTAAAACTAAGCATTTAGAGAAAAAAAAAAAAAAAACTAATAAAAACTAGCAAACCTGCTCTAAAAACAAATTAAAACTAACTGAATTAGAGGGGAAAAAAAGTCAAAACTAAATAAAACTAAACTATAATGAAAAATCCAAAACTGTTATAAACTTGGTCCTCACCTTCCTAAAATAACTGCTTAAGTAGTTATTTTTTGTCTTTTTTTTTTTTTTACTAAATCATCAAACACTCAATTTTTGATTAACTTTTTGTGTGTGTGTGTGTGTGTTTCCTGAAAAATTTGGGAAAATAAAAAAATAGGCAATTATTTTTAGGAAGGTGACAATATTTTTTTTTGATCTGAATTACTTTAAAATACTAAAATACTGTATCATTTTGAACCTGATTAAAACATTTTCGTTGATCCCTCCACTGTGTTGTCTGCCCTGTATTGAATTTTTTTTTTTCCACAAGTGTATTTATTTATTTTTCCAAAGAATATAATCCCTTTACAGCAAATAATTAATATAGTAAATAATAATAATATGAACAATAAAAAAGGTACAAAACATAATTATCACAGTAAGGCTCATATGCAATATAACAAACATGACAGGGCAGTAACATGCATTATATTTGATACAGTCCAAGACATAAATAATTTTTTATCATCCTTAGAGGTCACTGATGGTCTGAGAGTTCACTTAATGGTCTCAGAGTGAGATGCGTTTCAAACAAAATAAAACAAACAAACAGACATATACTAAATGCATTGCAATACTCATTTGTTGATGGACATATTCAGAGAGCACGCCTCCAATACTTTCCTTCCCTCTAAGAACACCATAAAAGATCTCCACATTCTGTCAAAGATGAGAGATTTACCCTTTAACATAAAAGTGAGTTTTTCCAGTGGTAGAGTGTTCGACAGTCCTGCAAGCCATGCACTAACACTTGGTTTAATAGTGGATTTCCAACATTTGGCTATGGTATATTTAGCTTGTAGCATACATAAGGTAATCATACATTTGTTGGTCTCGCTAAGGTTATGATTTGCAGGAAAAAAAAACCAAAGATACACAGTTTGGCATCTGTTAATAATTGTATATGTACTGTATTTTTCTAAGATTTTAAACATAATGTGGTTTTGTATCTGTAGCTATAATCACCCATATAGTGCCGATGATGGCTTTGGCTCATGGTGAATCCACAGTGTTCCTCATTCAGATCATCCTTTGCTAGCACAGGTAACACAGAGAGACAACAACTGGACAACTGCCAAACTTTTCTGTGTGAACTCGCACTTTGCTCTTGTTGGACATGCAAGGACTGTTTTAACAGATGTTGTTTGGGTTACAGGACATGTGGAATGGAGACGTCCTGCAAAAAAACGTCCTGATCCGAACAGGTCGGGCAAAGACATAACGCTACACCTAAAGTAATGTCCCTTTGAAAGTTTGTGCCAAGGGCTTGTGATCGTGATTATCCATTCATGATTGTCCTTTTCAAAACTCTGGGGCTGCGAGTAACTGTTATAACTACTGGAATTTGTCCGAGTGAATGATACAGACACACAGGAGGGGCGCCCACTTCCACAGATTGTCACCACATGTATATCACAGTCATGTATAATGCTGTTCCGAGCCCATGTGGGTGTGTGAGCTCTGCACAGAAGCAACACAATGATAGTGATCAATATCAGTCGTGCGAACGGAGTGACCTGCACACCCTCGCAGACCACTTAGAAATACATCACCCTACCGCCTAACAACTCCCCAGCTTGTTATTCCATCCCCTGGGTCTGCATGCAGTAAGGAGGGCTAAGGGCATCCGTACCCCTGTATATGTCTGTGGTGGGAGGTGGAGTTTGAAGGTGATAGACAAAGTCTTCAACTCTCCAAAGTGGCTCAAGGTTGCAGCTCACCCTCGAGGCTTCTCACTGCGAGGAGGGAAAAGGACAGAATGACAGCTGTGAAATGAATCGACCCACACCTAAAGCGCTACGAAAAGGAGGCAAGAGCTTTGTGCCGTTGACCAAATTCAATGTTGGTCATTTTCAGAAATCCCTGTTACGTTCGACCTCAGAAATGTTGAGTGATTGATGTTGAAGTGGAGTTCATACCTTCATTTGCTGGTATTTGTGCCTGGAAACAGACTTCTTGGTGGTTTTCTCACTTTTTGTCCAAATGCTCTTCAGTGAAAGCCCACTTATACACTATTAGATTCATTTTTCTGTGTTGTCGTGAAGTTACTGTGTTTTGAATCATTCATTCGTCTTTTTAGTGAATATGGAGGAATGTTTTGCCCCAGTGACTCATGAATCTCCCAGATGAAGAGCGGAACAAGCCATTAGGAGAGTTGTGAATGATGTCATGTCAGCTGAACGCTGCTAGAGACTAACATATAGCCAGATGCTGTTTGCAATTGTTCAGCAAAGAGTGAGTCCAAACATTCATCATATGGGTTGGTCAGTGGGAGTCCAGCCCAAAAGAGTGGAGGGGACAAAGGTTAGAAGGTGTGGAAATCTAAAGCTTGTTAGAGTTGGTCTTGTATGTATGAAGGGTATTTGGAGTGATTTTGTGGGAGGGGAGGTGGAGTGTATAAAAATCTGTGTCACTAGAAAACCAACAGTGCTTTTGTTTTAGTTTTTGGAGGCAAAAATGACCTTGTTCTTCCATCCATTCAGTTCGTCCATTGAGTATTCCATTCAGCCATGCAACCTATGATTAAAAACACCCTAATGTGTTGTTTATCGCATGAAAATATCGAAAAATGTGAAACACCTGGACGCACGTTCCATGCCACTTCTCAGCATCAGACCAGGATGTTTTCAGAGTTTTGCATTAGTGGTGGACTTGTTAAACTGAACAAAAAAAAGCCTCTTCTCTTGAAAAGGTTGGTGTTATTTGACATGTTCAAGGTAGGGTAGGAGATCATGGAAAAACAGTTCGAGGAAGCTACATTTTGAAAATACACAATTCAAAAGTCCAAACCCCTTTCTTCAGACTTTCCCCCAAAGCCATGCCCTCAGAGTACTGGATTGTACTCGCAGAGGAAGGAGGGAAAAATTGCAGTTCAGTTTGATAGACATATCACCATTCAATCATTTTGATGGGCCAATTAACACTTTCATGCATACTGGTCACTACAGTGGACAGTTATTCTTCAGTTGTTCTCTTATATATTCATGGATTTTGTTGTTTTAGTTCCATATCAGCCAACACAGTGGACATGTTTATGCACCACCCCATTCACTGCAGTTCGTACCATTACTGTAACTTTCCTGTCCTTGATAAACCTGACCTGCAGTAACATATTTTAGTGTAATTCAATTGCTAATTGTTATTAGACTGTAGCAGAGTACGGAATGAGTGAGTGAGTTACAGGGAGGAGTTGAGACTCAGCGGGTGTAGGGTGGCTCAACAGGATACCGGTACCACAGCTCGGTTCCAGGCAACACAGCCTCATCCCAAGTCGTCAGAAATCGACGCCGGTAATGTTGCTTTTACGCCTGAAAACCGAATGCCTCTTTTTCTTCTACACAAATCTAACAAGAACAGGTGTCTGTTTTTACAAGAACAGGTGAAGGTACTTCTTAAAAGTCAAAACAATTAGCTTGTGCTACAGGCATGTTCTTCTTTATTATGGAACCAGTTTAATTGAGAGATTGTTTAAGGGTCAAAACACGGTAATGTCCCGTCAGAGAGCGAACTTTAATTGATTGCCATTCCAACATTTACTTCAATATAAAGTAGCTCCTTGTTTTGGATAATCTCTTATGGTCCAACTAATGCAAAAATGAATTTAAAAGTAAAAATGTGGGTCATTTAACAACACTAATCTGTCAAATTGTTTCTAAAATGTCCTGTCAGAGAGATTTGGAATACCGTGTTTTGACTCTTAAATGTTATTGATTCTAATGATGCATTTTACAGGCTGTTCTTTGCTCAAAGAAATGGCGGAAATAGTGTTTACATCATTAACTTCAGTATAAGTTGTAGCTCTGCAGTAAATAAAACCTAAAAGTCCCAAATCAAACTAAAAGTATACCAAGTAGCAACAAAAGTTCTGACTCCAATTTTCACTTCGTCACCTTTTCTCTAATCTTTGATTTTTTTTGTAAGATTTTGGATAATTTCAGTACTTACAAAATGAAACTAAAATATGTGGAGTTTGAATGAATGAATGAATGAATGAATGAATGAATGAATTTATTTTTGGTTTTACATCAATCATTGCACTCAGTACATCAGTTGCAATAAACGTAAAAACCAAAAAAGGAATAGGCTAGAAGGAAAAGCTTATTTTTTTGCCTCAACTAATACATTGCTTACATCAACTTAAATGTGTACAGCATTGAGCATTTACGCCATAATAATAACAAATAAAAAGAAAAAAGTCAACAACATAAACACACCTACCATCTCAATTCAATATTTCTGAATAATTTAAACTTAAAGTACTCCTTTTTTTTTTTTTAACTTTTAGAGGAAAAAACACTATTTGGTGGAGCTGTTAACTTCTGAAACACACTGCTTATTGTAAGATGTGAGATGACAAAAAGGTCCGAAAGAACTGCTTCAATGTTTAACTACGTGCTGCATTTTTAAAGGTATTTTCAATATTTAAAGTCGGAGATTTTAAAGATGAATGTGTCGAGCTCAAATGTAGTCGAGTAAAAAGACTTTATGACCTCCTGTCGCTGTTGATTCATACTCGCAGATGTTAGTTTCACATTTGGGGAAAGCTGTTTTTATTTACATAATGTGCTTGATATCATCAGTTTTGACAATAAACACTTTTTAATCTGCATTTTTGTTCGAAAAATCATTGTCAAGCCACTTGGCACATCGTTGTAACCTTCACAAAACAGCGAAACATGTCCAGGAACTACAATATTAAACTAACAGACTGTGGCACATATTAAATCTGTCAATTAAAGTAAAAAATAAAGATGCTACAAAGGCAAAAAGGGTAAGAGATATGAAAACCTGAATTCAGTCACTGTTTAACAAATAATATACAGTGCATTTAAGACGCTAATGAACATTAACTTAACTCTTTCCCCGCCAGAGAATTTTCCAGTGAGTTGCTAGCCAGCACCAGCCTTTTTGGTCATATCCACTAATCTTTGAAGGCCCACTGAAAATGTTGTGTTAGGAGTATGTGAACACTGAATACATCAAAAGAAAAAAACAGAACTTCAACTTTTAAACACAAAAAAATATTTTAGTCTATCTTCATTCGTTTGTGAGTTATAAACATTTGAATATTGGTAATTTTCAGGAAAACACTAAATTTTGAGCAAAAACTACGAAAATTGCTTTTTTTTTTTCAAAGATATTGATTTTCAAGGTAAATTGATTTCCTATTTACATTTTTGACTCTTATTTGCAAACAGTAAAACTGTGTTCAAAATCACAAAATAATAAATAATAATAATAATAATAATAATAATAATAATAAGCTCTAAGATATCCCATCATTCCACAAAATATTAGGGGAAACCACACCAAACTTAACACCAAACATCTCCTAAAGCACTAGGTTCCTTATAAACTTTACACATTTACATACATTAATTATGAGTCTTTCCCATTTTAGTTTAGCCTTTTTCACTTTAACACTTCGATTGTCCTCATTTTCAGGAAATAAAGAAACAATTGCACTAAATACTGTAGATTTCTGGCCTTTGCTTGGCTGCATCACGTCCTCCTGTTGGACCACCTGCTGTGTTTAATCTGTAGATAACTATATGGACATCTAGTTATTTATCTATTTGTGAATATATGTATTTGTTTATTTCATACAAAAGCCAAATAAAATGGTGTCTTACTCAAAACGACCTTTCAGGTGTCATTACTCAGAAATAGGGTTGAAGATGGACCTGTGGAGTTGAATTAATGAAGAATCATACCCAATCATAGCATTTACAGTTTATGTAGACCACAGGGAAATGTTTTAAAATGCATAGTTCCATTTTAAAAAGCCAAATATCACTCCTTTAATGTAAAAAAAAATAAAAGAGATGCTACGGAGGCAAAAAGGTTATGAGATATGAAAACCTGAATTCAGTCAATGTTTAACAAAGAATGTTCAGTGCATTTAAGACACTAATACACATTAAGTTAGTATTCTGTAATGACTGTGATTGGAGTGAGTATCTAAAATGTAAATATGTAAAGTTATTTGATGATGAGAATGGGAGTGGGATTAAATAAGTTTTTCTTCTTTCCACTCCTTTTTGAGTGTAAATGAAGGATTTTGGAATTTTTTTTTTACTTTAATGTGTTCTGTAAATACTCGAAATAAACAAATAAATGAATGAATGAATGAATGAATGAATTGTTGCATTCCCTGGCTATCCAGTGTTTCTTAAATGTATTAAAGAATGAATAAATATGCAAAATACCAACTGTCAGGGATCTAATTTACTAAATGTGTATCAAAGATGTGAAATACGTGAAAAGATCTCACACGAGATGTAAGTGTATTAACTGTAGGATGTTTGATATGGATAAGGATGGGAATCGAGAACCGATTCTTTTTGAGAACCAGTTCCCAGTAGCTCAATTCCTTGGAATCGTTTGCCTGCCTGCTTAAAAATTCTGCTTACTGATTCCGCCTTCGTTGCGTATGCACGATGACGTCACGCGTGCACTGCATTGTTTTGGTCAGAACGTAGCCAACATGGTGTTGAGGCAGAAATGGCCTAAAAAGAAAACACCAGGTCCAGTTGTAACACTGGTAAAGCTTCCATGTCTTTAAAAGGGTGGAATCCCTCCAACATGCTTTCCACACTTGTCCACAGTATGTGATTCATTTACAGGAATGTCACGTATTTGATTTGCTACTTAGCGGCGCTTGTGAATGTAGCGGCAGAGTGAACGCCGGGCCCAGTTCTGGTTCCGGTGTGGGCAACGAATGTTGTACCCCCTCAAATACAAGTTTCTGAAGATAGGGGAAAGAAAATGAGGTGCACAACAACGGGAGACGAGCCGAGTCGAATCAAAGCGATTCCACGTAGTACAAATGCGGCAATAGAGGAATTAGTAAAGCGTCTTTAGTTTCACTTTCACTGCATCCCGCTGCCGCCGCCCCCCACCCTCCACCCCTTGAACCGGCCCGGCATCATCTGTTATTATTATTTGTACATATTCCATATATGTTATATTTTCTGTGCAGAGATGGAAATACAAAAGACAGTTCATGCAAACACACCCGTTTGTACTCCTTTATTCCCTCACCCAATGAGAATCGATAAGAGAATCCATAAGGAATCGAATCAATAAGCAAAATCAATAATGGAATCGGTAAATTCTTAACGATTCCCATCCCTAGATATGGATATAAATGTTTGGATTACGTCCTGATCCAACTTTGACCATAATAGTGGTATCTACCAATAGATCTGTCTTCAGAAACTTCCATAAATTCTGCATCTTTGACGATAAAAACATATCAAAACCTTGCAAAGCTTTGTAAATCTGTGCTTTTGTTCCAGTGGTGTTTGAAAATGTTGCGCGGTACTACCAAATATAACTGCAGACTAACAGTATATCCAAACAGAGAACTTGAACTCTAAAAAGACGACATAAATATATGCTGCACTAAAATAATAACAGACCTGCCAGGCTTGTGTTGTATGTATTTAATTTGTAATATTAAACACATTAATTTCCTTAAAATAGCTAAGTATACACAGACGAGAGAGATCTGTGTGTAGATACATTCACACAAGTACACCACTGCACACACACCTAAACACATGTATAACGGTGCCTCAATTAGGATTAATTTCGTTACAACAAATCAGTGAATAAATGCTCCACTGGCCGTGCATTATGAGGTTGACATTGGAATACATTATTTTGATTTGAATTATTCTCTAATGTCTTTGCCTTTGCCGAGAACGGCTTTACATCATTACCGAAGCCAAACAAATAAACTTCCATAATCGTTTGCCTTTAGGGAGTACTCAGCCCCACAAATGTCTCAACATTTAAAGTTACTGTAAATAACCCATGATCTGTACGGCAGCAGCTACAATTTCTCTTGTAAAAAAAGAAAAACAATGACAGGGTAGTGAATGCATGTCTTGAATAATAAACCAACCTGTTTCTTCTTTACTACCGAGGTCTCGTGAATGATCGACCTTTTGTAGTTAATGTTTTTATAATGAAAAGCATCCCTCAGCTCATGTGATATTTCCACTGTAACTACAGTTTATGTCAGAGCCTGGAAAAAGAAAGGCAAACGGCAAATCCTATTCATCCCCAAGATAATCTGCGATTCTGTCTTTTGATTTCATGGGTCAAACAAATTAGAAGACCCAGTAAGAATGGACCGGGCTGAGGAGTAAACAATACCAATACTGTGAGGATCTTTAGTGATTATATTGAATCGTTAAACACTAATCTGTTCATCAGGGCTGTGTGGATGTGGTTTGATCTGATATGATTGGCAACAGAAGTTTCTACCACTGACCTTTTGTTTGAAATATTGTTAAAGTCTGATTGGTGGATGGGAATATGTGACTTCATGTTTTCCATCTGAGGGTCGACTATTTCTAAACAGTCCCAGAAACACAGGGTAATGATCAACAATTCAATGATATATTACTGAACTTGCAATAAAGTCAATTACAACAACATATAAATCGTGGCTGCAAATGTTTGATAAAAATAAGTAGATAAAATGTGTCGCAATATGCTGTGGTGTAACAGAGATGCTGGGGCGGCAATAAGGCGGGGGGGTTAATATGACAAATTCATGGGGCCCAGCATTTGTGGGGGGCCCGTAGAGTAGTGGAGGGGGTCCATTGGATAAAGGTTAGAAGTTGTGAAAATTTCATGTAAGATCCACTGTATAAAAGAAGCATAGAAGTCGGACGTTGAAAGCATGTTAAGTTTCAGTTTTGTCTTCACGCTAGCGCAGTGTTTCTCAAACTGTGGGGCGGGCCCCCTAGGGGGAGCATGAAGGCTTGCTGGGGGGGTCATGGGATCACTCCGGAAAAGAAAAATGTGCAATGTTTCTGTTTTTGCAGTTTGTACAGTTTGCACTTTAATGTTCTGAGATGTGCAATGGAAACGGTCTCATTGCAGCCACTGATATTGTTGAAATGTTTGTCTTTGTTGCCAAAATTTGTTTGTTCTAAAAGAAAGGAACTTTAATAATAATAATAATAATAATAATAATAATAATAATAATAATAATAATGATAATTATAATAATAATAATAATAATAATAATAATAATAATAATATATTTTATTTATAGGCACCTTTCTTGGCACTCAAGGACACCGTACAGTAAAACAGTAAAACAGGAGAGTATAAAACAAGCAATAAAGCAGAGTAAAAAATAAAAGGCAGGTTAAAAAAAAATGGACAATGCAGTTGTGTTCACAAAGAGAAAGAGGTCCTAAATAGATGGGTTTTGAGTCTGGATTTGAAGACAGGGAGTGAAGTGGTGTTTCTGAGGTCCGGTGGCAAGGAGTTCCAGAGGTGAGTTGGATGGAGGAGGAAGATCTGAGGGTACGAGAGGGAGTGGCAACATGAAGGAGGTCAGACAGATATGGAGGGGTGAGGTTATGGATGGCCTTGAATGTCATAGTTGTTAGATAATTGTGCATTTCCTATTTCTATTTGGAAAAATATTGTGTCAGGGAGCAGTCTTGTTGAGTTCATTTGTGTTGTTCACACAAAAATCTAAGTTACTTTTAATTTGCGCAACAAATAATTGAAGGAAATGCAAAAAGTATTGTTACAGTATTGACGTTTCTTTCAATAAAAGTTATAATTGCACCACTGTTACAATGCTGTTGGGGTTGAAGGGGGCCTGGAGATTTTTTGTCCTCCAAAGGGGGGCCTGACAGAAAAAGATTAAGAACCACTGCGCTAGTGTAAGTGACATTATATATGGACTCCCACTCCCCACCCACCCCGCTCCGAGAGATCAACAAGATACTGAATTTTATGAAAGGGTCCACAACATTTACCTTTCATAAGGCACAATTAGTAGCGGCACCTGTGCAGAGATGCCTTCTGTAAAATCCTTTTCGTTTCACATCATTTTTAAGGAATGCACTGACTGAAATTCTTATCCATTACCAGTATTTAAAATGACAATTTGGTGGATAGCTAATGCGATGTGAATGTTATTTTCTGCTCTTTCAGTTTGTTTTTGTTCTTATTTAACAAAAAAAACACAGCATATAAATTGGGGGGCAGTTGTGGCCTGGACAGTTGGAGGAGCGTTGACCAATTTGTGACCAATTTGATTTCTCTTCCAGACTAGCAGAGAAACTATTGGCTGCTGTGCCCTTGAGCAAGGCACTCACTCTTCCATTTATTACCTAGGTACCTGACGTGGCAATACTTTTAATCTGCAGTGTGCAGTGTTTTCCTGCATGTTCAGCTTGTGATGGGTTTAAAGCAGAGGGTCATTTTCAGTGTGTGTTCCATCTCCACATGTATAATACATACAGATTCTTCTTATGTTAGTGTTAGTGTTTGACCCGCTTTATGAGCTGATACCAGCAAAAAAAAAAAAAGATATAAAAACAGATACATATGGTTAAATGTCTTGTCACTGTCCTCAACCCCTGTACTGATGAAGATCTGGAGTTGGTAGCTCACTGTTCTTAATGTATGGTGTGTGCTAATGCTAACCGCTAATGCTAATGCTAATACTAGGTAGTGTGTGTGTGTATTAGAATGGGCAAAATGCAGAGACCGAATTTTCTTATGGGGATAAGAAAATGAGGTAACCTTTAACCTTTATCAGCCATATCAACATCCACTCATTACAGTGGTGCATCCCTATCAAGTTGTTTATTTTGTTACCCCGCCCCCTGAAGGGGAGGCAAAGAGTATTGTTTTTGGTTCGGTTTGTTTGTTTCTTTGTTTGTTAACACTCAAGCACAGGGGTGTCAAACTCATTTTAGTTCAGGGGCCACATTCAGCCCAATTTGATCACAAGTGGGCTGGACCAGTAAAATAATAATAGTGAAAAAAGTAAAATTATATTATGATCAGGTTTATATCTACAAAGTTTCCTTAAAAATCTGAATAACATGAACAACTTGAATTGTCTAAAGAAAAACAAGTGCAATTTGAACAATATTCTGTCTCGGTTTATGAGTTTATCATTTACACATGTGCATTACAATCGCACAAAACATTTAGTAACAGGCAGAATATTGGTAAAATTGCATTTACTTTTCTTAAGGCATTTCCGTTTGTTCAGGTTATTCACATTTTTTGTAAAAGTATAGTTTGGTAATGTAAACATTTTCATGTAATTTCACTTTTTTACACCAAAAAAACTAAGAGAAAATTTGGGGTTGTCATTATTTATAGGTTATTATGATAATATTTTACTGGTCTGACTCATTTGAAATCTAATTGGACTGTATGTGTCTATGTGGAACCTGAATTAAAATGATTTTGACACCACTGATTGTTAAAATCTTTAGTGTAATTTTTGCATTTCACAAATTCATCCCACAGGCCGGATTTAGCCCCCGGGCCGCATGTTTGACACCTGCACTCTAGCAGCAAAACTGTTGGTTCAATTCATACCAAATTTGGTTTGGATTGCCAGTGAACCCAAAATAGATCTTATTACATTTTGGGAAAAGTAGATAAAAGTTAAAACTTTTTTTTTTTTTTTTTAATAAAATTTTAACTTAACTACATCCCCCCCCCCCCCCCCATTTACTTATAATGGGCAAAGTTTCATATGTCTGTAGCAGCAAAAATATTGGTTGAATTCATACCAAATTGGGTTTATAGATTACCAGTGACCCAAAATAGACATCATTACATTTTGGGACCATCAGGTCAAAGTTCATATTTTTTATGAATTTGTAAAATCTTCTCATTTACTTATAATGAGCAAAATATGTGTGAGGGGCGAGGTTTGTTGCGCCTGGCACCACTTGTTTTATTTTATTTTATTTTATTTTATTCACAAAACATTTCTAATATGATTCCCATTTCATTCCCATGACATTATTCAGCACAACATGATATTCCAATATCTTATAGTGGTGGTCTACCATTTAAGCTACCTGGTGAATCCTTTATTCCAGTGTGTCAGACATGAGTTGAGGCCACCAAATGCACAACCTTACATTTAATTTAGATTATAAAGACCTAACCTCTTTCATGTCACAGATTTATCTGAACATACATAACAAGGACAGAACAGTCAGAGTGAGGCATATCCCGCAATGACCAATGGTAATTGCCATGCCAGCCGTGTCGTGTGATAATATACAGCCGTTCAGCATTCTCTACGCGAGACATACTTTATTTACAAGATGTCATGGCAGCGGGAGATAAACAGATTTACCATAGTAAGGGGGGGGTCTCAAGGATACTGTGATGTCTCCCTAATGGAAGATGCATTTCACCAACACACAGTGACGACTGCTAAGTTGCTCTTTGAGGCCTCTGCTGCTGGATTTTGTGATCTCATGGGGGGGTGATGGGTGTCTCTGTGCTTTTGATGCCCATGAGGTTGAAGGACAAAGTGGAGGTCAGTGGAACGCAAAAGAGGACATAAGATAAGCCATCCTTTTCTTTCATCCTCTAATGACCGTATATCATGCTGAAGGCAAGGTTTAAGAGTTATTACATGCTCCCAACCTTTGTAAATGTCCTGTTCATCTCAGTAGAGTTGGTTTTAAAATGATTGATAATGCACCATGTAGTCACCTACGCAATATCAAAACTGCAAATCTTGCGGACAGACTTTGGCATATTTATGAATCTGACACCAGTTGTGTCTATGATGCATTAGGACAGAGCAGTTCGAAAACATATAATACTTAAGTGTTTTTAGATGTGACCAGGGTGCATTTCTAGACTAGAAGCACTCAGAGAGCGCAGACCTCCGCCAAGGCTGATTAGTGCCCCCCCCCGTGGGCCCCCCCACCCCCGATCATCACCAAAATTTAATCATTTCTTCCTTATCCCATTTCCAACAAACCCTGAAAATTTCATCCAAATCTGTCTATAACTTTTTGAGTTATGTTGCACACTAACAGACAGACAGACAAACAAACAGACAAACAAACAAACAAACAAACAAACAAACAAACAAACCCTGGCAAAAACATAACCTCCTTGGCGGAGGTAATAAGTGTGTCTGTCCACCCAGACCCCATTAGGATTAAAGCACAATATGTGAGGAATAGTTTGACATTGAAAGATTTGGCACAAACACTTTTGAGCCCCAGGATGAACTGAGGGAAAGGTTAAAGGTTAAAGTCACTGTGACCTTATTTGTCCATTTTTGTATGTCGGCTAAAAATTTGCTTAGAGGTCTTGTTTACAGGGGTTGGACAAAATAATGGAAACACCTTAAAAAATCAACAAAATATAATTTAATATGGTGTAGGTCCGCCTTTTGCGGCAATTACAGCCTCAATTCTCTGAGGTATTGATTCATACAACTTGTGAATTGTTTCCAAAGGAATTTTAAGCCATTCTTCAGTTAGAATACCCTCCAACTCTTTTGGAGACGATGGCGGTGGAAATCGACGTCTTACTTGAATCTCTAAAACTGACCATAAATGCTCAATAATGTTGAGGTCTGGGGACTGTGCCGGCCATACGAGATCCTCAACTTCATTAGAATGTTCCTCATGCCATTCTTTAACAATTCTAGCTGTATGGATTGGAGCATTATCATCTTGAGGTGAAGGTGTTTCCATTATTTTGTCCAACCCCTGTATGTCTTTGTGCATAAGAAATCAATATAAGTGAATCCCCAAAGGAACTTTGTGTTGGTAAATGCAAGTTATGCAAATTTACAGGATTTCAGTTCTGTTGCAACATGTTGATGGTCATATGAACTATGTTTTCAGCTCAAAAATGTCCAATTTCATCTCAATTAATGCTATATTTTCATGTCACAAATGGCTAAGTTATATCTGAACTGAATTTACCTGAAAAACAAATATTCTATTCTTTTAGATTCCCCAATTTTTCTTACCAGATTCTATCCTACATATCACATGTTTTATTTTTACAGGTTGTAATATGGAGTATGGTGCTGATCCATCCTGCTTATGTTACGCCAATACATACATTAAGAATGTCACATGTCACTTTTTAAATCAACAGTTTTCTAATAATAAGCATTTTATAAAGAAATAACGATTCTATATTGTTATTTACTCTTTAGTATGATGATAAACTATACAATAAATAATTCTGATCCTAGTTTTTGCACAGGGATCATTTGTGGAAACGGTGACATGGCTGCCGAGCATCAGTATGATGGGATCTGTAACAACCATGTCACATCCGTCCACTGCCACATTTTGTGTTTTTGTGTCAGCTGTTATTGTTTTAGATCCACAATACTAACATTTATGAATAAGAGGAGAATTAGCAATAGTAAGTCTATAAGTTTATTACTAATAAAGTACTGGTACTGACCAGAGCATCATGGGTAATGTCACGTCCGTCCACCAGCAAAAGTTTTCACATACACGTGCTATCCAAAATCCAATATTTCTGAAAATATAGCTTCCACTGTCAAATAATATCAGTAGTCTGTGCACAAATGTATTAGCATTATTTCAACACAGTTCTATGCATTTCTTACAACTTTTTTTTTGACAAAAATGGCCACTCATTTGACCCCCTAAGTAAATTTTAGCCGATGTATATTATCTACAGAACACATCAAAGAATTTTATTTTATTTTTACCTAACACAAACAGCCACATACACTTGGATTTAAGGATGAACTTTTTAGATTTGTGTGGTCAAAGGTTGAGGTTGTTGAAACTACACAGACCATGTTTGGTTGTAACTGGTCATAACTGGTGAGGGAAGGGCATGAACAGATCAAGGGCGATGGATGCATCTGATTGAACTAGTGAGTCTGGTTTACATTTTAAAGCTACTTGGGGCAAAAAAAAAAACAGCTTTGTTCAGATTATTTTGTGACAATATGTTGATGACTGCAAGGTTTCTATGTTAGTCTCCTGGTCCTATGAGTGTAACACTGCAAAATGTTATCATACAAGTTCCATCCTAATTTGCAGTGTTGAATTGTGGAAGATAATGTAGAGCAATAACCTTCATCCTAACTAACAAAGTCACTATCAAATCTTTAATGTTAATATTTTGTCATAGTTTCCCTTCCATCATACTGCTCTGTAGAAAAAAAACCCAAAACAACACATATACCCTCGATATTCTTCCTTTTATTATGGCTATCACCACTAAATCAGAAATATGTATTCACAGTATCGATCATTCATTTTACAAAAGGCAAATACCAGAGTAAATACTGCATTTTACAGAATGCATTGGATCATGGATTCTTTTTTGGAATCCTAGTGGGTGTATTTAACCCATAAAGACCCAAACATTCACCGGTGACCGAAACCATCTTCTGTATAGTACCTGTTGATCTTCTAATTCTATCAATACATGTAAATAATTGTTGTAAAGAAACAGTTATTCATCTTTTCATGGTCATCAGATATGACCCATTTGGACGTTCAGAGGCTCCATAGTGAACACGGAAACACTGTTATCTTCTATAACATTGATTCACCAGTAAAACCCATGGAGTTGGTTAAGTGACAGTGGATGGACACTAAGTTTAAATTCAATTAATGGTATATTTTGTTTAAAAAGTCACTTTTTCTTCAGTTTTCTCTGTTTCTGATATAATAAACCCTCAACTTTAATCTGAGGTTTTATGAACATTTACATGATCAGTAAATTATATATAGGGGACATACATGATTTACATTGGAAAACATAAAATACAGAGGATAATATTGTAATAAATGGTGATAAATCACTTAAGAAAGGGGTAATAGAGAGAAAAAAAAATAAGTCAATTTAATTGCAAACTATTGTCAATGCGTAGGCTTTAATCAGATACAGTCATCACAACACCGATAGCCACCAGAAACCTACAGAAAACCTGGTATACAAACTGGGTCTTCTAAAGTGAATATGCTTGTCAGTGCACCAAAGTTTGTGGTTCCTGAGAAAACTTTTGCAACATTATTGAGATGCTGTAAAGACTCTGTACATCCATGTACCACCATGGCTACAATTATAGTCACAGTCAAAGCAATATCAACAAACCCAGCTTTGGCCATAGACTTCCTCTTGCCTTTCATGTCCATTCATTATACAATGAAAATAAAATCTGCTGGAGATACAGGGCAAGTTTATTTGTTGCTGTCTGTTATACAGTAGCTATGTTATTGTGGGATACTCAAAGTGTGACCTGATTTTTAAGCCGTACTGGTGTTTTCATGTGCTGCTGAAAAGATTAAAGTCAGCTGCCGATCAGCAATGTAATCACAAACTTCACTGTGATGTTGAATTGGAAATCTTCTGTATTGATGGAGGTTGCTGTTTGGCAGCTCTTTCTTAAAGGTGTTGTGTTGACCCTGAAGAGTTTTCTCGTCAATACACAATGCCATTGGCTCATGAAGCTGGAGTTTGTGTAAGAGTGTAAGAGTTTCCCAGCAGCTTATACATTTTAAAATTAGCTGCAACAAAAAATAAAAGAAACAAGGAAAGTTTCTCTAAGCAAGCTGGACTTTCTTGTATATTTAGGCAGACACTGTGCACAGCCAATTCTCTACTGATTGTGTAATTATTATTTATAGTGTAAAACGACTGCATATAACACTATTAGATGTGGAAACCAGAAGATTAGAAATGCAAGACTCCGTTTGGTGTTTTCTCCCCACAGTGGAAATCCGCCATGAGCCGAAGTGAGGTAGCTGTTTAGACTTCTTAAATGCCATGTGTCGGACATGTCTGGACACAGTGGCCCAATCCCAATTCACCCCTTGGCCCTCCTCCTTACCCCTATCCCTCCATTTTGTGCGTTCATGTGAAGTGGTAGGGGTGTCCTGATTCTAGAAGGTCAGGACCACACTACAAACAGAGGAGTATGAGAAATCTCCCATAATTCTATTTGAATCCTCGGCAAGGTGGAGGTAAACATAGCAAAAAAGTGCAGCAGTGTGATGAAAGAAACACACAAATGTACGTATTTTCTTTGTAAACAACTTAACCCTTTATCAGGCAGTTGACTGTTTTGGTCATTTCCACAAACATTAAATACGGGGCCAATCCTGTGCCTCAGCAAATTCAAGAAGCATGTTGGTTTTTATAAAACTATACAATGATTTAGAGAGATTTTATGAAAAATTTTGAAGCTGTAAATAGTGAATATGAGTGATTTTTGTCACTTTATGTCCTTAAAACAGTTGTTTTATTGCATGTGTTTACATTTTAGCAAGTGTCTGCTCGGCTGTTTTAAGGCAAAAGGGTGAAGATGACTATGTTAAATAACACACTAAGGTTGAAATTTTGAATTTCAGAGTATTTCAATGAGTGCCCTATAGAGGGTTAATTGTTTGATCAACTGTTTAATGCCGTTTTAATGTGTTATAGATTGATAGCCGCAAAAAGATGCTCAAAGTCCATGCAACAGAGACGGTTACAGCTAGGGATGGGAATCGAGAACCGGTTCTTTTTGAGAACCGGATCCCAGTAGCTTGATTCCTTGGAATCGTTTGCCTGCCTGCTTAATGATTCTGCTTATCAATTCTGCCTTCGTTGTGCATGCGCGATGACGTCACGCGTATGCTGCACTGTTTTGGTCCGAACGTAGCCAACATGGTGTTGAGGCAGAAGCGGTCTAAAAAGACGACACCAGGTCCACTGGAACACTTGCAAAGTTTCCATTTCTTCAAAAGATTGGAATCCCTCCAATATGTTCAAATATTTGTCCAAAGCAGGTGATTCATTTGATACGATACTTAGCGACGCTTGAGAATCTAGCGGAAGAGTGAACGCCGGGCCCAGTTCTGGTTCCGGTGCGGGCAACAAACATTGTACCCAAATCCAAGTTTCCGAAGGTAGGGGAAAGGGAATGAGGTGCACAACAATGGGAGACAAGCCGAGTTGAACTGGTTCCACATAGTGGAAATGCAGCAATAGAGGAATTAGTAAAGCATCTTTAGTTTCACTTTCACTACCCCCCCCCCAAACTGGGCCTGGCATTATCTGTTATTATTATTATTATTATTTGTACATACTGTATATATTATATTTTCTGTGCAGATGGAAATATAAAAGACAGTTAATGCAAAGACACCCATTTGTACTCTTTTATTCCCTCGCCCAGTGACAATCAAGAAGAAAATCGATAATGGAATCGGAATCCTAAAATTTTTAATGATTCCCATCCCTAGTTACAGCTACTGACAGCATGGTGAATTCTCTCAGAAACAAAGTTGTCGCATCTGTTTATTGTGGCATCGATGACTGCTGATGACGAAACAGGTCTCGAAGGGTTATCTCATTCCATAGGGGAGTGTTTCAACAACTACCCTTTGCAACTCTGTTTGAAGTGGTAGTGCTAAGGGCCATGGGGTAGGTGTAAGGGGGGGGCAAGGGATGAATTGGGATTGGGCCAGAGTCTCTAAAAATGTCTAATGTAAAGGTGAAAAGCTTTGTTTATATACAACGCACAGTAAGGATCTATGGAATCTGAGTAACTGAAAAAAAAAAAAAAATCTTTCAAAGATACAAACATCTGAAGAGGAAGAGGAAGTAGAAGATGCTTTAAATATGTGACACATGCATTGTCATATCTTCTGACGGCACTGGCTATAAATGCTTTATGTTATGTGCAAGTGAGAGCATGAGGATTGGCTTTTACCAGAGGTGCTGCCGACTCTGACAAGACAGGAGGAGGTGAAGAGGAGGTAACAGCAGTCAGACCTGGAGTGGTCACGTCTGGTGACACAAAAACCTGCATGCAAAGACACAGGAACACACATACTGTACATCAGGGCTGTAACTGGGAGGGTTAAGTCAGTCATGATGTACATTTAGTTTGGGTTTCTTTTGTTCTGATGTTTAGGTTTAGGCTTAATTTTACTCATTCATATGTTTATGTTGAATAATACGGAGCCCGGGAGGGGACATGCAAAAAATAAAAATTATTGCGTTATAACGCAAAAGTATTGCGTTATAACGCAAAAACTATTGCGTTATAACGCAAAAACTATTGCGATATAATGCAAAACTATTGCGTTATAACGCAATACTTTTGCGTTATAACGCAATCATATATGCTCTCTCTTGATTGAGGTCCGTACATAATACATTGTAATCCAGTTCGGGTCCGACCGTGCCAGGTCTGACACGCCCCCCTGTCCTGTGTAGTATGACCATAACTCTTTCATTATTAGTCCGATCGGAAAAATTCCAACGGTTTTTGAATTAAATTCCTATTTGCCCAGCTTCACGTCTGTGTGCAGCTT
The DNA here is from genome assembly GCF_902148855.1 of Sphaeramia orbicularis. NCBI lineage: Eukaryota > Metazoa > Chordata > Actinopteri > Kurtiformes > Apogonidae > Sphaeramia > Sphaeramia orbicularis. The sequence goes on from NC_043977.1 coordinate 37,995,017, forward strand.
CATGGATACAGATGTATGTGCGCCAAGTGTGAATGATCTGCGCATGAGAAGGAGGATGTGCGCATTGTATTAAAATCCTTTACACTCCTGAGCCTCAGATGGTCCACCTGAACTGGTTTTCTTATTTTGATCATAAAAAGGTCGGAAAATATGCTTTGAGTCGTTTTGTCAATTTTTGCAGACCACTTCGAACGTTCAATATTGCAATCACTATTTGTTTTAATACTGTAATAACAATTTAAAATGACAAAAAACACAAAAACGGAATTAGTTTTTTTTTTTTTTTTTTTTTTAGTTTTAGCAGAAAAACACTGAAATTAGACATGGATACAACATTTGAAAGTTAAATATGAACTTTAAAAGTATAAAAACTGTTTAAAACAAGCTGTGTGAGTATTTGCCTTTTATTGTGCAAAAACAGGGTAAAAATCCAAACTCTACAGGTGTGTCCCCCCCCACACATACACACACACCACACACACACACACACACACACACACACACACACACACACACAGGGCATTTGTCCGTTCTGTGTCTGCAGAGTACCTTCATGTTCGTGGTTCTGCAGAAACAGTTGTGTCAGTTCACAGCTCTGATCCAGGCAGTGCTCCTATGGCACAGTCTGCACATGGAAAATAGTCTGTTGAAACCAAAAGTCCGTCCTCCTGTGGATGTGTTGAATGTCTGTGGTATTTGGACTGATCATTATCAGGCTCTTCCTCCGTCCTTCATCTGTGTGTGGACTGTCTTCAGTCTCTGCTCTCATCACCAGAGCCTTTGCGCATCACCGTGACTTCTCTCTCTTCATCCTTGAATGTAACTACCGGTGGACACATGGAAAAATAACACACATAGAACAATGTATTAGACAAACAAAACAAGGTCAAATTGTACTATTGAAGAAAAAAAGTCACCGAACATCAGCGTATGCGCTCTTATTTTGGAGAGCGTCATGCGCACTTTTACGCACAGAAAGTCCAACATACTCCAAACTAACACATACTCTACACGGTTCGTACTTCATTCTATAAAACCACGATGCAGTATAAGCGTCAGTTTACACATATACTAAAGTGAAACAAGTAAAAACTCCATAGAAAAAAGCAGACAGTGCTTCAGTCATGTAGAAAATCCACTAAATGGAACTGGGTGAACTTTACCTTTCTTCTTCAGATGTTGCTCCATCAGTCGCTCCTTCGGTCACAAATCCATCCGTAAACCTCCAGGGGGGTCATGGGACTTGGGATATCCGTCTTGCCTACATTTTCCAAAACTAGATCTAATCCGTTATCCACTCTGTTATGCGCTCCGGTTCTTCGCTCCATGAATCCGCTCTGCTGTGTGCGTCCCCAGTCACCGAATGGCTTATTTTGCGTCTTCTAGGACAGGTGCCCGTGAAATTTTCGCACTGACCCGAGAATGTCCATAAAGCACAGAGTCTCAGCTTTCAGAAACCGTTGGAATTTTTCTGATCGGACAAATAATGACAGAGTTACGGTCATCTGAACTACACATGCATAGGGCACAGGACTGCAGGTACAGGTGTGTCTGACCTGACGACCTGTCCGATCCCGAATGCAGATCCCAATGCAAAAACTATTGCGTTATAACGCAATACTTTTGCGTTTAAACGCAATACTTTTGCATTATAACGCAAAAAACTATTGCGTTATAATGCAATACTTTTGCGTTATAACGCAATACTTTTGCGTTATAACGCAAAAACTATTGCATTATAACGCAATACTTTTGAACTATTGCGTTATAACGCAATAATTTTTTTTCTCTTCATGTCCCTTCTCGGGCTCCGTAGAATAAAGTATTAGGATTTACCCATAAAAAAAACAGTGCTTCTTTTGTGGCTGTTCCCAAATGAATTTTTCTCTGTATTTAACCTTTCATAAGTTCTTATCACCATTTATTGTAATATTATCTTCTTTATTTTGCATTTCTTCAGTAAATCAGGTATTTTCCTAGATTTAATTTACTGATCATGTAAATGTTCATAAAAGCTCAAAGTAAAGTTCAGGCTTTTTATATCAGAGACAGAGAAAACTGATGAAAAAGTAGCTTTTTCAGCAAAAATATCAATAACTGAATGTAAAAACAAGTGTTTCCATCCACTGTCATTGATCCAACTCCATGGGTTTTACTGGTGAATCAATGTTGTAGAAGGTGATGGTGTTTCCACGGTAACTACGGAGCCTCTGAACATCCAAATGGGTCATATCTGAAAAGATGACAAACTGCATTTTACACTAAATATTTACATGGATTGATAGGATTAGTTTATCAGATTGTACATCGGTAAATGATTTTGGTCAGTGGTGGATATTTGGGTCTTTATGGGTTAAGGAGCAACATATTTGTCGTGTTCTGGTGATAAAGAATAGTTTAAATTCCCAAAAAAACATCTGGTTTGTACAGGAGTAAATATCAACCTTTGTAAAGAACATTGTAAAGAAAAAAAAAAAAAAAAATCTGAAATATTAACCTATTTCAGCCCAGGTCAAAAAGCCAATACATCTCATATGTTCACATATATGTTGAATCATAACGCAGATAGACATCATTATTCTCCTGATGATGAATCCCTATGAATTTCAATTTTACAGAAATATATCAAGACATGGTTTTGTTTTGTCCTTGTCACCAGGCTCAAGTAGAAACATGCCTGTAAGGATAAACCTCGCTGAAGAACAGTCGCCATCAGTTTGCTCATTGTATTTTGCAGAAAGCAGCTGCCTTTGGACAAGCTTGGTTGAACATGGTAGCACAGTCCTTGGCTTTTGGCAATGCTGCCACCTCAGCTGTTTGGGCTTATGTGCACTCTGCACAGCCTTGTTTGTTTCTGAGCAAAAAACAGCTCCGTCATTCTGTCTAAATTTGAAAATGATGAATACTCTCTGAACCTCTGGCATTTATCGACTTTTATTTCACTAGCACAGTACACGCTTACGTACTTTCGTTGCTGCTTTTCTGAACTTGTCAAACTAATTTTAGTTTCTGCTTCAGTAATGTACCTTCGGTTTTAAAATCCTCTGTGACACTCAAACAATACAACTTCTGACATTTAAATTTGCCAGGAATTTTTGTTTTGCATGAGCCAAATGCTGTGCTTCATAGCTGGGAATTTTTTTTTTTTTTTTTCAAAAAGGCCTGTACAATAACAAAACTATAGAGCTGGGAAAAGCCAAAAACTGATTGGTAGGTGCCGCTCTTACCCTTTACCCTAAAGGTTTTTAAAAATAATAACACCTTATTATTAAATATGTGTGTCTCTCAGTTTATTAGAAACTATATAACTTTAGAACTGAACACCTATTTCAACCTAAATTAACCTTTTCATGCATGAATTATGAGAACCTTAGTCAATATTTTTTCTTGAGTGATTTTATTCCTCTTTAGGCATGAAAAAAACAATGCAATTTAATTAATTTATTTATTTAAATATTTATTTTTTAACCCTTTCATGCACAAATTATGAGAACCTTACTCATTTTTTTTTTCCTGAGTGTTTTTATTCCTCTTTAGGCATGAAAAAAACAATGTGATTGAAAATTTCTTCTGAAAAATAAATAAATAAATAAATAAAATAAAATAACAATAATTTTAAAAATTAAAAAAAAAAAAAATAAATACATTGAAAAAATAAATAAAAATTAAAAAAAAAAAAAAAAAAAAGTCTTATGAACCTATTTTTCATGAAGTTGCAAAAATGTCCACTCAGCTGAACACCACATGTTTAATTTTTGACGCACAGAAACATATATTTACTGATAAATTGTGTGAAAACTATGAGGAGGGCTTGTGATTCTGGTGGTTTATGCTCAGGAGAGATCTACATAATGTTACCAATTCATGTCAGAAAAGATATGTAGTGTCTTCAAACTTTAATAAAGATATGTGTAAAAAAAAAAAAAAAAGAACAAAATCCATGAATATACACAGGAACAGCTGTAGAATAGCTGTCCACTGTAGTGACCAGTATGCATGAAAGGGTTAATGAACATTTTTTTTCATGGAGTTACAAAAATGTCCACTCAGCTGGACATCATGCGTTTAATTTTTGAAGGAAAGGAACATGTATTTAAAACCCATCATCAGAAAGTAAGATAAGATACTTTATTGATCCACCAAGGGGGAAACTGAAATGTGTACAGCAGTGCAAGACAGTATGCGTCAATACAATAGAAAAATAAAGAGATAAAATATAAACAATATAAACAAGTTTGTTAAAAGGGGCTAAAGTGACAAAAAATAGCAATAATAACAATAATAAAGTTATATACTGTGTGAAAACTGATATAAAAACATTTTTAATGCCACTAATCTGATGTTTTCTCACATTTTAACATACTCTAATACTAGTTATTACTCACTTCATGGAGATAATATGCAACAAAAAAAAAAAAGAAAAGAAAAAAGATTGATTTTTAATCGATTTACACTAAAACAGGCTGCTGCAGATCAGATTTAGCAAGAACAGTAAAGTTACAGTAATGGTATGAATTGCACTGTTTGGGATGATGCATAAGTGTCCACTGTGTTGGATGATATGGAACTAAAACAACAAAACCCATGAATATACAAGAGAACAGCTGGAGAATAACTGTTCACTGTAGTGACCACTATACATGAAAGGTTTAATAAATCTGAAACCCTGGATGTAAAACTTAATGTAATTAACCAACAAATATGGAACCTGAACATCAAACTATGATTTAGGTGGGAGTAATTTTTTTATATTTTGAACTATTTTTTTTCCCCTCAAAGTTCGCATTCCTAGTTTAGAAGCCTAACATTTACCCATCAGCCCCTGCTGGTGCTAACTTCTGCCTACGACAATAATTTATAAAGTATTGTATCAAATACATGGGTAACATATTCCAGGATGACGATGTCCTCGATAACCTTACTGAGACATTGAGAAAATCCAGGCGAGTGCATCTCTATAAACAATGAGAGACCAAACAAAAAAGTAAAAACAGGAGGAAGATGGAGATCAAGACTAATGCATGTGTCTGCGAGCGAAACAGTGCTATGCAGCGTAACATGGTATAATGGCTCACTGCTACATTATGCAAGCTCTGTCACATCCCAGAACACAAAACATATCTAGCTTCACAAGATGTTTAGCTGAAACTCACACAGTACACTTGGCAGTTGGGTCAGACTGAGGTCGGGCTGTGTTCCTTCACAACACAAACACACCATTCCAAAGGGAGAATGCACTATGGAGTGATTTAAACAGTCTAAAGCCTGCAGGTATGAAAGCACCATCCACTGTTGGGGAATTTTCAGAGTTTCTAGACATGCAGACCAATATATCACATTAAAAGTTTACTCTAATTCAGAGAGTAGCATCAAGTTTTACTGCCGACAGCTTCAGCCCTGTCATCCAAACGTTGCATGCATTCCGACCCATTATTATGTGCTGTTTCATTAGAACCTTTTACACAGCACTTCTGTTACAGGAATATTTCACCTTTATTCCGCAACGATATCTGCGTAAATGAAATGGTGGGATCATTTGGCAGCATTTTTATCGTGGCTTTGTATAAACTGCAAAAATCTAAATCTTACCAAGTGTGTTTTTCTCATTTTTTCATTTCTTACCAAGATAACTTTCACTTGTTCCATTGGCAGATTTTTTTTTTTGCTTGAATTAAGCAAAAAATCTGCCAATAGAACAAGTGAAAATTATCTTAGTAAGATTTCTTGAAATAGGATTTTCAAGATCTATTGTCTAAAAATAAGTTCTTATATCTCACTGAAAAGTTACTCTTTAGGTCAGGGGTGTCACACTCATTTTCTTCCGGGGGCCACATTCAGCCCAATTTAATCGGAAGTGGGCCGGACCAGTAAAATAATAGCCAATCAATAATGACAACCCCAAATTGTTTTAGTACAAAAAATAACCTTCAGTTATGCCACTATTACATTTACAAACTATTCAAACAAAAAGGATGTGAATAACTTGGAAAAAAAGGAAATTTGTTAAGAAATTTAAGTACAATTTTATCAATATTATGCCTCGACTTATCATTTATATTTATACGCATGTGCATTACAGATCAGATCTACAAAGGCACAAAACCTTTAGTAACAGGCAGAATGTTGTTAAAATTGCACTTAATTTTCTTCAGACATTTCAGGTTGTTCATATATGTTCAGGTTATTCATATTTTATGGTTAAAGGATAGTTTCTTTATGCACATATTTCCATAATTTAATGTTTTTTTGCACGAAATCAAAGAGGAAAAAAATAGTGTTGTCATTATTTATAGGTTATTATGATATTATTTTGGAGTTTGAGGTCCTAACTTGCACTTCGCAAATTCATCCCGCAGCCGGATTGGAACCTTTGGTGGGCCAGTTTTGGCCCCCGGCCCCCATGTTTGACACCAGTGATTATGTCATTATTAGAGGTGATTATGTCTTATTTTAAGTGTGATGAGATATTTTGATTAGAAATGAGAAAAATACACTTCGTAAGATGTTGATTTTGCAGTGTAACACCTCTGGAGGTAGTAACAGAGGTGGAATCATGATTCTGGAATGCTACATAAAAAAGGAACACCTCTTGCTCTGCAACCAAGGTGTGATGTTCTGATGACGGCAGCCCCGGCGAATGAGAGACCACGAGCGCATATGGAGCAACTAGCTAGGATTCTGCAGCAGCAACCCTGGATGCCGTGGCTTCATGCCATGGGTGAAAATGGTATGTAACCATGGGTGCCACCGCTACATGCCATTTTCACCCATGACATGAAGTCACGGAGCCGGCACCCAGGGCACCTGCCACAGAATCCATGCTAATGCCTCCATATGTGCAGTACACACTGAGCTGCTTCACCACCCTTTTGATTCCAGAATGCAGGTCCGCTGTGTAAAAGTCCAGCCTGTCTCACCTCTGTTACTCTTTTGCTTGGCTGTGGAAATCAGTCAATGGTGGAAAAAAGGTGGGATCACCATCTTTTCACCACCTTTTTTCCAGGATCTCTCTTGTTACGACCCATAGGTGGGTCTAGGTGTCAGTCTGTGGGTGTGTCCTTTTATCTGTGCGCGAGTGGTTAATATGTTGCAGGGGCGGAGCCAGATCCCACGCACGGATTGGACCAGCCAGACAGAGGTGGAACTATAAAGATGATGAAGCTGGGCCAGTCCATTGTCGCTGTTCCTCCACTCCCAACCCCTGTCTTCATTCTGTGTGTGTTGCTGGTTGCAGCAGTAGGGGTGGGCTGCTGATTTGCTTTCGCCTTGTTTTCTCCTGTTTAAGTAAGGGAGGTTATGGCGCGTTTCCATTACGTGGAACCATCTCGACTTGGCTTGGCTCGATTCGGTATTCCTAGAGATCGTTTCCATTACAGGATACTACTGACTTTACAGTACGTGGACATCATAGGGATGTGGCGTGTTATTTCTGTGTCATCTGTTCAGAGAGTTGCTGATCAACTCGCTCGTTGGGTGTTGTCTCATCTGAATGTTGTAGTTTTGGGCTGTTATCATGTGGATTAATGTACCGCTATATTTACTGTCCACTTCCGCATCTGTTTTTTGTAAAACGGTGGGTCTCAGAGAAAACTGTCTGACTAACCAGTGGTCTACAGTGTTATACGTCAGGGTTTAGTATTGCTTAGAACCTTGGTGGAGGTGATACCAAAAAACTAGTACCAGATTCCAGGTCCTTTTTCGTAATGGAAACGCAAAAAGGCCGAGCCGAGTCGAGTGGAGTCAAGCCGGTACCACGCAGTGGAAACGTGGCATTAGACTTTGTATTTTGGTTTCTTTTCTTTTGCAGGTCAGCCTCGTTTCCTGGGTTAGTAATGTTATGTTTGTTATTTTAGCCTGAGCCCACCCTGAAGACCAAGCTGCCATTTTGTTGAGTTTTCATTACCTGTCTTATACACTTTGTAAATAAATAACTTATTTGTTAACATGCACAACCCACGTTCAGGGTTTTTCTCCGTAGCTTGGGAGTGAGGAAAGGTGTCCACTGATTTCATGCTATGCCCTAGGGTCCCCTAGCCGGGGGCGTAACACTGTGTGAAAGTGGCTATTAAAACATGGAGCTCTACCTCAATGTCCGTTTTGATCATACCGTAAGCAAACACACTATCAGTCAATGATCTTGCCACTTTCCACCACCTCAACTCCACCTACTGCAACTTGACTCCAGACTCCTCGCTGGGGTACCCTGCAGAGTGCTCTGCCAGGACCTGCTCCAGCATCGAATAAATCAATCACATCACTTCAGTTTCATGTTGTGAGGTTGCTTCTACTTGAACTGTAATCGTCACTGTGATATGAACATATGACATGCAACTCTCCAACTGACTGATGTCAATTCGGTGACGACTTGAAAGGTTAGGTTGTTATATCCTCATCACCACTTCCAACAGTGTAATCACACCACAGATCTACTGTATATATTGCACAGGTCTATCATACAAACTGAACAATCTGCAAATGCATGTGTGGACACAAATCACCCTGATGTATTGTAGATCTAATAGGGGAGCAGGAGCCATGGTGGATAGAGGGTTTGCAGGATCAGTCTTTATTACATTTATCTTTATTAGATTTATAGACGAGAGAAATGAAAGACAAAACCTGATGTGAGTGTAAGTCATATCCAGCAGCCTTTTCTGTTATCACATCTCAACTCACCTGAACCCCTATGGGAGATTTTTGAGTTCAGACCAAAGATTTACAGTGCGACAAAACTGTTAAAATTGCGAGTAAAAGCCGCAACACGATAAAGCTGTTTGTCTCAGTTTAAGAGAATGTTATCGGCCTGATCACAATCAAGGAGTACAAGTATATTTGCAGAAGTTATTGATCAGTATTGCAAAAAGATCCCCCCAAAACCATTCCCAAAATGATTCTTTGGCCATCTTATTACTAGATCTTGCAATCCTCCAAATGTGAAGAAAATCGGATAAAAACTGATAAAATGGCGACCCAATGAGCGTGAAAACGTGCACAATTTTATTGTTATAAGAGAGCAAAATTATTGTACATAATGTTCTGTAACACAAATAATTATGACTCAACTCCTGTGTCTTTTTTATTACAAAATACACACATCACATTTCTTTTCATTTATTGATCATTTTTGTTGAACAGCTGTTTGATTACACTGGGTTACAAAAAAATGTTTTTTGCAAGTTGTCTAGGTTTTTTCAACTGAATTAGGACCATTTTGCACCGCTAAATCCAAAAATGACATCTGTTTTTCTCAATCAAGTCAGGGTTTTTTGCTAATTTGATTTTGAAAAATTTGATCTTCTCACAAAATTGATTACATTTTTGTGACTTTATCAGTTGATTTTTTATATAGTTCTCACCCAAAATAGGTTTTAAGAGAAAAAAAATCATTTCACCACAGATCTAGCAGAATACGTCAGGCTTATTTTTGCAAGATCTTCTAGTCGAAGCCATTTCATTCACCTGTAATATTAAAAAAACAATCATAAATTGGCAAAAGTAGAATTTTGTATCATATGATGTGAAAATGTCCATAAATGTAAGCAAAAATGTTAAAAAGCCAATATGTAGCATAGTTCAGAAAGTTGACCTGATTGAGCAAAATTAATGTGATTTTTGGATTCAGCACACCAGAATTATCCTTAATCAACTCAAAAAACTTAAACAATATATTTGTTGTTGACCAGTATTATCAATTCTTATTTTCAGTATTAAGACAATCAACCATTTTGTTCTGAAAACCCTTCTTTTACAGCCCTTTAATTGGAATAATAGAATGGGAACCTGTTATTTCAGTATTATTATGACTAAATATGCACAACTAGACAGATTTTGGTATGCTCCCTGGCTGCAGAAAATTTGGTAACAATGTGGCAAACGGATGTTTACGTCGAACCGCATGTTTTCAATGGCACGTTGTTCACCAAAATTCATGTAGTGTCCGTACACCTGTATACTTCCATCAATAATATCACATATATGCCTTAAAGATATATTGTTATAACTTGTTCACAAATGTTTATTTCCTCCTGTACCAGGAACACTTAGTTACAGATCTAACAGAGATGCGACCATGTGATAAGCCAGATTTCCATTCCAGTCTTGTAGAGCCCGTACACCATATTCAAAATGTGTGGGTCTAATTTTATTGTTTCGGCCGATATATGGAATTTTTCAGCACGCATGCTTTGGACACGACATCTATGCAATAAACAATGCATGATTATCCTGAGTGCTGAAACATTTGTATATCTTAGTAGGCATTAAATATGGAGGCTATTAGGCTGGAGTGTCCATACACCCAATAATTTCTGATTTGACAGGGGTACAAGCCTGCGAAATTTTTAGTAGACACCATAATACAAAAATATTTTAGACTTTAAAAGAGAAATATCAAACAAATAAAATGGCCTGTCTGATTTTTTGATAGAGCATTATTATTTTTTATCTATCTGTGGACTCTTCCTGTTACCCTTGATTGTGATCAGGCCGTACACTAATGTTACGGGTGATTAGTTATAATATGTCGTGTCATATAGTTGTAAGACTTTCTCAGTATTTCTGGTTGATAGCTCAACCATTACCGCAAAGTGCAGCTTTAATATCAGGTGTTCTCTTGGTAAAATGTCTTGATCGTTTGTGTTTTCCATTAGAGGTGTCACCAACTGCTCTTAACAATGAAATCACTCCAGAAATAGACAGGAGAAATTGTCCGTTCTTAAACCCCCCCCGCCCCCCCACACTGTTTCATCAATACAACAAATGCAGCCATGGGAAGTCACTCATTATCACCCTCCTTATTCATGTTTTAAGATGCAACAAATTATATACAACTACAAAAAGCCTTAGAAGCCTGCATTTACCATGGATGTACCAAGAGTCGTTGCTATGGAAACGATAAACTTCCTCATCTCCTTATATTGGTAGAAACTGGCAGAATATTAACAGCGCTGCACTTTGCAAATAGTGGTAAATTCTCACCTCATTATGAATGTTTGAACTGAACTGGGCCTCAGACAGGGTTTTCCACCCTCAACCAACATCAAAACACCAAATTAGAAGTAGGATGTCGCATAAAACTGACATCAATGGACTAGCTATCAAATGAAAAGTGTGAGGTCGTTCAGTTCACTTTGTAAGAAACTGTCAAAACATGTCGAAAGTACAACAAACACCTTTTGTATCGACAGAGGCTTTTCTTCTAGAGAAAATACACCATTGGAAAAACGTTCTCCATCATTGGCAGCCATATTGGCTCTTCATAAAAGGGCCATAATCCTTTATCGAGCAAGTGACTATATTTGGTCATTTCTGCACGCTAGGATTCCTACACGTTTCTACAAATTAAATTTAAGTCTTTTAAGACTACTTAGAACAGAATTTAATGCCCATTTCACAGCCTATTTCACCACCATACTGGCAAAAATTCATGACTCCTAGAATTTAGGAAAACTCATGTCAACCAGGTCAAGAATGATCATTTCTCCAACCCGGCATCATTAAATTTGCACTTCTCCATGCTTACTTTCACTTCTGTGATCATTTCTCACCGGGGCTGCAAAGTTAGTGATAATTCGTTCCTATTTTCAATATATATTGTCAGGTTGGAACAGGTGAAACTGAGTGGACTGTTACTTTCTTTGCAGCTTGGACACATTTAAACACAATCCAGCAAACAAGTTTATGGCAAACATAATGTAAGACCTCCTATATCAAATTTAATACCTTTGAACCCTTTCATGCATAGTGGTCACTACAGTGGACAGTTATTCTACAGCTGTTCTCTTGTATATTCATGGATTTTTTTGTTTTAGTTCCATATCAGCCAACACAGTGGACATTTTTGCACCATCCCAAACACTGCAATTCAGACCATTACTGTAACTTTGCTGTTCTTGATAAACCTGATCTGCAGTGACATGTTTTAGTGTAAATCAATTGTTATTTGTTAGACAAAAAGATTTTTTTTTTTTTGCATATTATCTCCATGAAGTGAGTAATAACTAGCATTAGAATGTGTTAAAATGTGAGAAAACATCAGATTAGCAGCATTAAAATGTTTTTATTTCATTGTTTTCATCTCACTTTCTGATATTGGGTTGTAAACATGTTTCTTTACTTCAAAAATTAAATGCATGGACATTATGTAACTCCATGAAAAGAAAAAAAAAACTCGATCAGATTGTTTTTTTTATGCCTAAGGAGGAATAAAAACACTCAAGAAAAAAATTTTGACTAAGGTTTTCATAATTCATACATGAAAGGGTTAAAGCCTTTTTAAGATATTACAAACAGATTTGTAAATTCAAGACTTTTAAGAGTTTTTAAGCCCCCTCGCGAACCCTGTGTACATTACAAGACAGTGACAGCAACAGTTACAGTGAGGACAGTGAGTCAACTAATGTACTACTAACGTAAGGAATGGTATTCAAAGGGATAATGTGTATGTTGACAGGTGTCTGGATCAGCACTTATGTCAGTGCTTTTCAACCCTGGGGTCAGGACCCCACGTGGGGTCGCCTGGAATTGAAATGGGGTTGCCTGAAATTTCTAGTGATTAATAAAATTACTAATTAAAAATATATGGTGAGTTGACAGAGACAATCCCAATCCATAAAAGACATGACAAACTGTGAAGCTGAAACTGAAGCACTGTGGTTCTGTTTATCTTTCAAATGTTCATTGTGGTCGGTTTCAGATGCTGCAGCTCTTTCATAATTCATAGTTTGAGTTCTTGTTTGTTCAGTATTAATTGTCAGCCTTGTAAATCCAAGCTGGTCTGACTGTACATATCCTGACCAAGGAAAATAAAATTCTCACTTTGTGCAGTAATCTACACCTGGCTTTTCTGCCTCCGTCCATAATAAAATACATTATATAGACTAAACGTCATCATTTATTTGCAACGTTCATTCATTATCTGAACCCGCTTTATCCTCACTAGGGTCACTTGGAGCCTATCCCAGCTACTAGCGGGTGAAGGTGGGGTACACCCTGGACATTTCGCCAGTTCATCGCAGGGCTGAACATATAGAGACAAACAATCACTCTCATATCACACCTATGGGCAATTTAGATTAATCAATTAACCTATCAGTGCATGTCTTCGGATTGTGGGAGGAAGCCGGAGTACCCGGAGAGAACCCACGCAGACACAAGGAGAACATGCAAACTCCACACAGAAAGGGCCCACCCCCATCGACTGGTGTTGTAATCACACCCCAGACCTTCTTGCTGTGAGGCACGAGTGCTAACCACTGCACCACTGTGTTGCCCTATTTGCAACATAGTATAGCAAATTATTACATGATCAAAGGAAATTAATTTCAGTGAAAAAATGTCTCCGTTTTGAATGGCTGGGGTCACCAGAAATGTGTTGTTAAAATGGGGTCATGAGCCAAAAAGGTTGGGAACCACTGACTTATGTTGTTCTAATGTTTGTTCTAAAAGTGATATTGTAATGTTCTAAAATACATGTTCCTTTCACTTCACATGTGTTTTTCTTGTATTTTTTCTATAGATTTCTTGGATTTTTTTGTTTTTTGCCACTAATGAATAAGTAACCAAATATGGTAACTTCATTGACCTTGATTTTCTACATGACAATTAGGGATGGGAATCGATAAGAATTTAACGATTCCGATTCTATTATCGATTTTGCTTATCGATCCAATTCCTTATCGATTCTCTTATTGATTCTTATTGGGTTTATTTGTTTATTTATGGTGAGGGAATAAAAGAGTACAAACGGGTGTGTTAGCATTAACTGTCTTTTATATTTCCATCTCTGCACAGAAAATATAACATATACAGTATGTACAAATAATAATAACAGATGACGCCAGGCCCAGTTTGGGGGGGTGGGGCATATAGTGAAAGTGAAACTTAAGATGCTTTACTAATTCCTCTATTGCTGCATTTCCACTACATGGAACCGGTTCAACTCAGCTCATCTCCCGTCGTTGTGCACCTCATTTCCTTTCCCCTACCTTCGGAAACTTGTATTTGAGGGGGTACAACGTTTGTTGCCCGCACCGGAACCGGAACTGGGCCCAGATGACGGCCCAGCGTTCACTATGTTGCTAGATTCTCAAGTGCCGTAGCTTATCAAATACGTGACATTCCTGTAAATGAATCACATGCTGTGGACAAATGTTTGAACATATTGGAGGGGTTCCACCCTTTTGAAGAAATGGAAGCTTTGCAAGTGTTACAACTGGACCTGGTGTCGTCTTTTTGGACTGTTTCTGCCTCAACGCCATGTTGGCTACGTTCTGACCAAAACAATGCAGCGTACGCGTGACGTCATCGCGCATGCACAACGAAGGCGGAATCGATAAGCAGAACCGTTAAGCAGGCAGGCAAACGATTTCAAGGAATCGAGCTACTGGGATCCCAGAAAGAACCGGTTCTCAATTCCCATCCCTAATGACGATAAAAAATTTTGAAAAATTTCACAAAAGTAACAGTTTTGTTGTGTCCTGCAATAACACTCTGAGGTTGAAATTTTGAATTCCAGAGTATTTCTATGAGTGTCCCATAAAGGGTTAATGGTTAGATTCCATCTCACCTTATGCACTGTTGATTGAAAGGTTGTAACCGGTCCATCCGGATCCAGGTGGAAATCAGCTGTAAATGGATCAGGACTGGACAGACTTGCCAAAACAAATAAAATACTTGCCCTTAGGTAGATGTGTCTGGTTCCCAGGCTAATGTTCCTTCCCTCCAGTCGACTTCACGTACTTGCTAAAGAACACTGAAGCTGCTCCAGAGGCACAAGATGGTCTAACACCTTACCAAGACACTTAATGTGGGTTTTCCTTTAATTTGCCACCTACCTCTATATGCTAAGAACAGATGAGTAAAGACACACATTATCAAAAGCAAGAGGGGCGCATGTAAGGGCACTGAGGCATATGTGCAGAATGTGTACCCTTAAGGCGTTATGATACAGCAGAAAATAATCTGACGGTATGAGGGGGACAGTATCCTCTGTCCTCAAGTCAGTGCATGTCTGTGTGGGCCTTAACAGCTTTTCAAGGCAAAGCAGCCATGTAGCCAGAAGGCAGCAGCCATATCCTGGAGAGATTAGACAAATTAAAGCAGCACTTAGAGTATATGGACCTGATTAGCCCTGGTAATGAAATCAAGCTTGACACCACACTGCCCCCTTTAACACACACACACACACACACACACACATATAAAGAGGCTCATGCACTATTCCTTCTTCTGATCTTTCTTGCTTTCGCTCTCTATCGAGTCTATAAAGCCAGATACCGAGGTGTACGCACAGCTTCACGCTTTTTTCCTGCCTCTCTTTCCTTTCATTCCCTCACCCTGCAGCCCATAAGCCACATCTTCTCTGTGACCTACCGTGCTTCACTAGCTCTCTCTCTCTCTCTCTCTCTCTCCATCTCCCTGTCTTCATCTCATTTCTGGAGTAAGTGTGCTCCCTAGTGTTGTCTTCATCAGTGAGAGACGGTAGAGGAGAGTCCCCTTCATAGACACAAAATACATAGACAGTAGATTTTCACTATTGTATACATTTGGAGTGTTTCTTTTTCAGGGTCATCGCCAACTGCTTAACTAGCTCCAGTTAATTGGGACCATTGTCTTCTGTGTGTGAAAAACACATCCTTAACCCTTTACAGGGCACTCATAGAAATACTCTGAAATTCAAAAATTCAGCCTTAGTGTGTTATTGGAGGACATAGCCAGACTTTATTACGTTTGTGTCATTGTCATAGAGAGAATTAAGGTTAATGAAGTTATCATATTTAGTTCTTTACTTAGAAGTGGCAAAAAAAAAAAAAAAAAAAAATCCAAGTATTTTTTTTAATGCAAAAAAAAAAAAAACAGATGTAAGGTGAAAAGAACATGTATTTGTGAACATTTCTTTGATCAAGGTTAATGAAGTTACCATATTCAGTTCCTTACCCATACATGGCAAAAAATTAAAACAAAACTAAAAAATGAAAAATCCAAGAAGTATATTTAAAAAATACAAGAAAAACACATTAAGGTGAAAAGAACATGTACTGTATTTTAGAACATTAGAATATCGCTTTGGTCAAGGTTAATGAAGTTACCATATTTGGTTCCTTACCCATAAGTGGCCAAAAAAAAGTAAAACAAAAAATACAAAAAATATATTTAAAAAATACAAGAACAACACATGTAAGGTGAAAGGAACATGTATTTTAGAACATTAGAACATTGTTTTGGTCAAGGTTAATGAAGTTATCATATTTGGTTCCTGACCCATAAGTGGCAAAAAAAAAAAATGTTTTTGGGAAAAAAAAAAAAAAAATACAAGAAGTATATTTTTTTTTAAAAATACAAGAAAAACAAAACACATGTAAGGTGAAAGGAACATGTATTTTAGAACATTAGAACATCGCTTTGGTCAAGGTTAATGAAGTTACCATATTTGGATCCTTACCCATAAGTGGCAAAAAAAAAAAATGTTTTTGGAAAAAAAGAAATAATAATAAGAATTATAATAATAAATCCAAGAAGTTTATTTTAAAAATATGAGAAAAACACATGTAAGATGAAAGGAACATGTTTTAGAACATCATTCCTTACATTAGTACCATTACTTCATGGTACCTAACAAAGCAGGTACACTCAGTGTTCATGCAGAGGTGGACCTTACAGACCCTGTAGACCACATTGGACCTGAGATTGTCCTCACTGTCCTCACTGGAACTTGCTGTCACTGTCTTGTAATGCATGTGGAAATTACCAAAAATAGTCACTTGCCTGATAAAGGCAGTTGGTTGTATGAGGCAGAAGAAAACAGTCATTTTTGCAGCAAGCTGATGCAGAGTCCTTTTGTCTTTTGTGTGTCTTTTTTTTTTTTTTTTAAACTATTTTAAAGGACATTAGAGGACTATCTGAAAGAGAAGAAGCACCTATTTTTTTTATCAGCTGTTTCACTTGTTTCCGACAGTGGCACATATTATGGGAAAAACTAGCAATTCTGCAAGAATTCTGCCTGACCCAGACCTGTATCACACTGACATCTTGAGGAATATCCAAATATCATTATTATGGACTGATAAGTCAGCAGACTTTTGGAAAGAGGTTGAAAATGGGCAATTCTCATGATGATTGAACAGGTTCAAGGTGCTGAATGTTGAAATCTGGCACTGGAAGGACAGTTTTCAGAGCGCCGCCCCAAATCACTTTTGACATATCCAGGTTGATTTTGCACATGATGGTTTAAAATGTGATTCTATTTGAAATGTTTCTACTGAGTCGTAGTCTGGAGGGTCTTTGGGAGCACTTTGTGGGCAGGCTACTGTACAGAAAAAGCGGGAAGGACTGCAAAGCTATGACACCAAATTACCAGTGTGTTCATGTTGTAAGTGTGTCATTATCACAGCAACTGAGCAGTTAATGTTATGAGAATGTCAGTACAGCCAAGTACAATAGTCAAACCATGGGAACTGTGAATGTTTGAGAAATGTTTCCTGTGTTTCCATTTACTAAAGCTGCTGGAAGGAGGTGATAGGATGTCATCTGAAACCCAGTTTTCTCATGAAATTTTAGTGAGTTAAAACTAGTGCCGTCAAAATTAACGCATTAATATGGATTAATCCATCATCATGATTAATCTGATTAAAAATGTTAACGCAATTAACCTATCTGCAGAATGACTGAATCAGTGGTGGCTGCTCATCCTTCAGAGAGGGGAAGCTTATTGTCGGCTTACATTAAAAAAAAATTGTCAAGTTATTTAAACATAAATGCGGCCCTCCATTCCTTTTTAAGAAAATGGTCAGTGACCTTATCGTACCAAGTAGGCGTCTTTTTCACTCCGACCTAGCCAACAGTATGATTGATTTAACTATCTACAAAATGATATTAAACTCGAACAAGAAATGATTAAATTATGGAACTGAAACAAGAAAACATTGAAATTAAGTTAAATTGAAACAAGGAAGTACAATGAGTGTGTTTTATTTACAGTGCAAGAAATGAACGAGTAATTTCGTAGTGGTTTCTCTAATTTCACAGCAGAATGCACGACGGTATTAAACTGAACTCTGTCAAGTGATGGAGTAGATCTCAAAATAGCTGTCAATCAAACGGGATTCAGCCTTTCGACCAATCCTCCAATCAGCACGTGGAAGCCCAACGTCCAGCCCGGCCGAGCTCCGCCCACAGCTCCATTCACCCCCAGAGATGCTGAGCATCCGGGGGCGGGACAACATCGTGGCATTTATCTGATTACCGTCCAGTTTTGAGGCAATGAAAAAACACTGTTCCACTCAGTCCCATTGAAGTGCATGGATGCTGAGCGTCTATGGACAAATGCACTGAGCAGAGATCGAATGAGAAAACAGCGCAACGGGAATGTATGAGAAGTGAACAACATTGAGTCTGTTGATTTGTGATAAAGCTGATTCTGAATGAACTCATCTGTGTTCTAACACATTTGTAGTCAATGAAATGTCAACACAACCGTACACATTTGACCATTTAATTTTTGTAATTTTCGAAATTGCCTCTGCTCTGAATCTCTCTGCCGACACATTTAGGGCAGTTTGTTCAAGTAGAGATAGCGTCGCACATGTGCAAATGGGCAGTTGATCTGGTGGTGACAGGCAGCAGAACCCACCCATAAAGATGCAAGACACTAAACATCACGTTGGCCATCTGGATGGAAATATGAGGAGAAAAAAAAACACAACAGAACACTTGTTTTAAGCTGTTTTGTTGAAACTGTCGAAGGTGTTTGATAAACACATTAAGTACATATATATTCCATTCTTTCTTGAGACTGTTTGATCATGCAAAATGAAACGTGATTAATACAGATTAAAAATGAATGATATTTAATGGTGATTAATCTAAATTAATCCACAGCAACACAGCACAGCAAAGATTCATGTGATTAAAAATTGTAATCATTTGACAGCACTAGTTAAAACTAAACTACGGCAAATTTTCCTCGTTTTCTCTGGTTTTTGGAGGATTCAGGCTGTGTGTCGTTGACTAGAAACTCTCAATTTTTGCATCATTTTGGACCAACATTGCAATATTTTGACAATAGATGAAGCAAAGTCCATATTTGTATCAACATGAAAGGACTTAAATAAACTGACTAGACTAAGTACTTTAATGCTACAAACCCATAGTGCAACAGTCTCTGCACACAAGTGTAATATAACTGGTAATGGGCCAATTAGATAGAATGTTAGCTGAGTTGGAACATTTTGGCGCTGTTGTTCTGTTCACTTCCTTTTTGATGACCTGATCTGTATGATACCTCTGAAAAGTACATCATATGCTGAATTATGATCGATCATGATCTTAGATTGTGATCTTGCCCAGCCTGTTATGTATCACTATAAATGAAGCGCTGTAGTGCCACAGTGAAGCCCTTGCTTACAAATCATACTCTCCAGGAAACTTATTCATTTTGTACAAACCTCAGCAGAAATCACATCATTATTAGAACTCTTTCCAATGAAAATAAATTCCAAAACATACAGTCAGAGAAAAAATTATTAGACCACCCTTGTTTTCTTCAACTTCTTGTTCATTTTAATGCCTGGTAAAACTAAAGGTACATTTGTTTGGACAAATATAATGATAAGGCAAGGCAAGTTTATTTGTATAGCACATTTCAGCAACAAGGCAATTCAAGGTGCTTCACACAGGACATTGAAATACAACAGCAGGGAACGAAACACATTTAAAACATAATAAAAGAAACATGTCAAAGGTAATTAACCCATAAAGACCCAAAGAGTCACTGGCGACACACACCATCTACTGATCTAAACTGTTTAATATCTGTTGATCTATTAATTATATCAATCCATGTAAATAACTGGTGTAAAATACAGTTTGTCACCTTTTCATGGTTATCAGATATGACCCATTTGTGGACGTTCAGAGGCTCCCAAGTGAACATGGAAACACCGTCATCTTCTACAACATTGATTCACCAGTAAAACCCATGGAGTTGGATCAGTGACAGTGGATGGAAACACTTGTTTTTATGTTCAGTTATGGATATCTTTGCTGAAAAAGTCACTTTTCTTCAGTTTTCTCTGTTTGTGGTATAATGACCCTCAACTTTAATCAGCTTTTATGAACATCTACATGATCAGTGAATTAAATATTGGAAAATACATGATTTACACTGAAAAAATGCATAACAGGGATGATAATATTACAATCAATGGTGATAAATCACTTAAGAAAGGTTGAATATAGAGAAAAATTCATTTGGGAACTGACACAAAAATAGCACTGGGTCTTTATGGGTTAAAACAACACAAAATTCAAAAATATAAAAACATACACATAATACAGTAAGAGTTCCAGTGCAGAGTTTCAAAAAGAATATAAAATTTAAAAAGTAAAAAGCCTTTTAGTCAAAGGCAGCAGTGAACAGGTGAGTCTTTAACCTTGACTTGAAAGAACTCAGACTCTAACAACAAAAATAGCTCATAAGTTTAATTTCAGATCTGATATCTAGCCATTTTCCATGATTTTCTTGATAATAACAATAAAAATAACAAAATCACTTCAGTTCTTACATCAATAGCTATGGCACTGTACTGACAAAAACAGTGCTTTTGGGCAGTCCATGTTTTCTTTTCTGTCTTTTAGTCACATGATACACACAGGAGTTTGTACTTGACTGTATAACCATTGTTTCTGATGACTTTTAATGGTCTAATAATTTTTTCCGCGACTGTACTATTCCCTGTAAAATCATGGCTCATACCACAATGATATCTGTGACAACACACACACATATGTACAGTATTATGCACTAAAACTTACCTGATTCCTGGAAACACAAATCTAATCTGATATTACACAGGATCCAGAGTAATACACTGATGACTATAGGGAGATGCGACCAATAAGGTAAAGTGATGCTCCTGAATAAAAACATGAAGCGGTTACGTGTCGAGAGCGGCAGCTGCAGGAAACATATGTTTCATAATTAGCTCAGTGTAGCATTCGATAAACTGACCTAATGGAAGGCATGTACTGTAGCAGGCACCGTGAGTCTATAATACACTGTACATATATTAAATCACACTCACAGACGAGTGCATTCACACACATACACACACACACGAATGGGATCAGCTGTGTGAAATGGCTGTGTGTCACATTGCACTCCAGCACTATTCAGATTCACAGCTGCACTTGTGCTGAAAGGCAGTCTGTCGTCAGGCCTTTTTATTTGACAGCTGTTCCAAAAAGAATACAGTCCTATCTATTGCTTTTTTATTATTGACATGCAGTTTTTTCAACGTGCTCTAACACTTGGAGGACTTAAGGGATAAGGGAAATAGGGTATCAGTTACTCAAGCCCCTGTGAAAATGCATGTAATATTCTCCATAACCCTATTGTTAATGGAAACTGATAGGCCACGTCCAAGAGCCACCCTGATGTAGACCACATATCTCTATAACTTTTATGAAGTGATGGTCATTTGGATGCCAGCTCTTTGCAGGTCCCATCCTTTCTAATTTAATTCTGACCTTTCCATAAATCCAAACCATTTCCCAGCCAGAGATACGGAGGAGAATGATCTTTTAGTATTTTAAAATGAAAGGTTGTAATTGAAAGAGCGCCCAGAGCAGAGAGGAGAAATTATAGGATATTCATTTTTTACACTGATACCCCTGAGAAACAAAGTGAAGAAGCGTGTAAGGACATCCTTCCATGGCTCATTGAGGAGAAAAAAACCTAAAGCGACTCTGGACTGTTTCATCATTGCTCCCCTGACATGTAGAACATTATGTACACAATACAGGGTAATGCTCCTTTCTATTTCTCATCCATGAAATTGTGCCCAATAAGTGCTAAGATTTAGGAGGGACGGTTCCATCGTCGCCTTTTGCAATTAAGAAAAGCCACACAGGAGAAGCAATATCTCTCCTTTCTGCTGCCATGTAGGAGTAATTTGAGAAAGCTGTAGCCTTGAGGCTGCCCTTTAACAAGCTCACCCAGATCGCAGCATAGTGAACCACTGTGGAAGCAGCTGGTTTTAAGTGGCTGCATGTCATTCTGAAGACCAACTGACAAACACACTTTAAATGTGAAACTCTCAAACTACATGCATCAAGATGCCATGTATAATGCAGCAGCAGCAGCAGCAGCAGCAGCAGCAGCTCTTTACAGACATGCTGCACTGTTGTCGCACTGCTTCTTTATGCTCAAAAGGGTTCACTGTGGAAAGCGTTTAAATGGATCAAAATGCCTGGGACAGAATCAGATGTACGCAAACAATAAGCTCGTAGTAAAGAAGTGGTCTCCGAAGTTTCCCATGAACTGATTTATTTATAGAGGGTATGCACGGGATGTCGCCGCTGGCAGAAGTCACCGCGGTTACACCCACTGAGTGGCAGAAAGAGGGAGATGAGCGGCAGCACTGGCTTCAATACCGTCTAAACTTAAGAACAATATTTAATAAAAAATGAAGAAGAGTTGTTGTGCGATTGATTGCATGAACAGGTTTGAAAAGCAGTCGGAGCTATCGTTTTACAGACACCGAAAGACAAAGAAAAGAGAAGTAGATGGATCCACAAATCCAGGAAACCAAATCTAGATTTGTGGATCCTGTTTGGTGTCAGCTAACATTTATTTATGCTGTATTTTTGGGTAAAATCATACCTTAAATGACAAACTGTTTTGGCTAACGTTACTTCTTAGTAAAGCTCTTGGTTTCATGATCAGATCTTTCATGGTTATTTTCTTCATTTTGTGATTCTGAACCTTGTGCTCCTACATGATTAGTAAACTAACTTAAAGTGAGGCTAACCTAGTTTTTCAAATACGGGGGAACTGGAGAATAAAGCTACGATGGCGTATTAGGGCCACATGAGAAAACAAACACACATGTCACTACGAGTATAAAGTCATAAAATATCGGTATAAAACTAGTAATTTTATGTTAATAAAGCTGAATACAAAAAAAAAATCACAATGTTATGGAATAAAGTCGTAGTTATAAAAAAAATCATAACTTAACAAAAATGTCATTAATTTATGAGATTAAAGTCATCATATTCCGGCAATAAAGCCATAATACTACAAGAATAATGTTGTAATTTAAAAACAGGTGGGAAAAATATCATAATTTACAAGAATAAAGTCATACCCTACTCGTACAAAGCAGTAGTATCTGTGTTGTATGAAGTACTTGATATGAACTAGACTCAGTAAATCTCTTCAGTACCAGTAGATCATGCATATATTCACTGGGGTCAGTACACGGTCTACTGTAAATGCACTTTGGATCAGCTGGTTCTGGGCCCTAGTTTTGGACCCTGGTTGTCAGTGATGATGAAACCATGTATATTTGTTTCAGGTTAAAATAATGATGATCCCCCACACCCTGGATGTCAGGATACACAATTTCTGTCCACATGTCAGTGTTCATGGACCACTTGTTCTTTGGTAGCTCATACAGATCCATGTCCAGTCCAGTTGTCCTTAATTTAATTTCATATTTCACATCTTCCCGATCTCGCTGTGTTTACTGCTATACTCCGTCATGTTGAGCAGGTTGGTTTTTGCCAGTCTGTCTGACTTAGAGGGGCGTGGCCCAGGGGGGAAGTGACGTATGTGCGTACCCTCTATTGAAGTCCACCACAATACCAATACTCTGGGGCACTGATAAGGGGGGTAAACATGACAAATTCATGGGGCCCAGTGTGGGGGGCCCATAGAGTAGTGAAGGGGGCCTAGTGGATATAGAAGTTAAGATGTCGTGTAAGATCTGCTGTAGAAGAGAGGTGTAGAAGTCGGAGCCGAATGGTGAAAGGATATTAAGTTTCGGTTTCATTTTCACGCCAGCGTAACTGACATTATTCATGGACCACACCCCCACGTACCTTCCCCCCACCACCCGACAGATTGATAAGATAGTCAATTTCTGTAGGGTCCAGAATGAGTATGAATTTATGGGGCTCATAATAGGTAGCGGCACCCCTGCCAACACTGACCACCATATACATACTTTTTTTTCTTTTTTATATATAGAAATGTAACTATTGCTAAATCTTATTTCATTTCCTTCCAGAGAAGACAGCTGGTTAAAATCAAAGAGACTAAATCTAAAATTCACTAATGAGTAACATCATGAATGCTTCAGATGTTCCGTCATATTTAATTAACCAGACAGTGCAGGTAGGTACATTAAAGTCTGCAAAAATACACTATATGTGGGTCATTTGAACATGCCCTATAATGAACCGGCAGCTTGTCCAGGGTGTACGTGGCCTTCACCTGATGGGACCTGGGCCCTGTGACCCTGAATGAACAAATTTGAATGCTTGTACTTGACAGGCTATAAACCAGGAGTGTCCAGTCCTGGTCTTTGAGGGCCGGTATCCTACATGTTTTAGATGTTTCCCTCTTCCAGCACACCCAACGGTCGTTATGAGTCTTCTGCAGAGCTTAATGATAGGCCTATCATGTGAATCAGGTGTGTTGGAAGTGGAACACATCTAAAATATGCAGGATACTGGCCCTTGAGGACCAGGATTGGACACCCCTGCTCTAAACCATCATTGTAAACAGACTTTAATAAACTTGCTAACCTAGCAACAGCAGTGAAAACAATGACCCATGATACAATACTCTACCGTCACACATTAAACATACTAAAAGCTTACATTCATTCCAAAAAACACTCTAACAGGAACTACTTAAGGAAATACAGTAATGCAAATGATTGTTTTGACTCTCGTAATCAAAGTTGCTATAAAGGTAAAAGTTAAAATGCGTTAAGGTTTATGTGTCAAGATGAAATTTTCAGCTTGCTGATAACAATGAAGTGTAAATTAGTTTTTATTTATGTATGTATTTTGTAAACTGCATTTATATTTTAATGAACCCCAGGAAGAGTAGCAACCACTACAGTGGAAGCTAATGGGGATCCGTATAAGCAATAAACTCTGTAAACTACTGTAATTTGCATATTTTGTGATCTTAGCAAAACATTAATTTGTGGAACTTTAGTTTTCATTAGCCAGGTAGATAGCTCAGGCAAATACTGTCTTAGAATAAAATGTATTGTGTATCACATGAAATAATCTGGAATTATCTCACCTCCAGGTGACTATTTCAGCCTTCATTCCCTTCACTTCTGTTTGTGCATGCTACTTTTATCAAAGTCCACTTTACTCCTTGAAAGAATAAACGACCTTTGAGATACAACTACACTCTGATGCCACTACTTGCAACCGGCTTGACTCGACTCAGGTACCAGGTACTATTCCTGGAGACCGTTTCCATTACAGGATACTACTGACTTTAGAGTACCTGGTAGTTATAGTGATGCGGCACATAACTTCTGTGATGTCTGTTCAGAGAGTTGCTGATAAACTCGCTTGTTGCATGTTGTCCCGTCAATCTCACGCTGAATTTTTTTGTCAGCCACCAAGGGCAGAAATGTTTGAACTTCCTCAACCGACCACAGTGTCATTCTGCAGGCTGTCATGTGGATTAACCTACCAGTAAATTTACTGTTAACTTCCAAATCTGTTTTTTTAAAATGACAGGTCGCACATTGATAATGCAATGACGCAGAGATAACTCTCTGTCCAATCACTGGTCTGCAGTGTGTACACGACATGTTTTAGTATCTCTTCTTTCATTTTGGAACCTCAGCAGAACAGATACCAAAGAACTAGTACCGGGTACCAGATTCCAGGTTCTCTTACATAATGAAAATGCAAAAAGGCTGAATAGGGTCGAGTTGAGTCGGTACCATGTAGTTGAAATGCAGCATAAGCAAGTTAAAAATAAATAAATAAATTAAAAAAGTGTCATTATGTCAATCTTTTCGAAGATTTAGCATCATTCTCGTCTTCAAGTGTTCAATAAAACAACTTCTCTGACATACTTTTTGCAATGGCACTGTTGTTGGCATCCTGCACTCCAGTCAAGGCAAGGTTAACCAAGTATTTAAACAACAAAATGAGGAGCTCAGTCTGACTATGCCAGACTACAGAATAAAGGAATAAAACAGGACATGTTGTGCATGTAAACACAGTGACAGTCACAATGAAGTAGATACTAAAATATCTACCATTACCAACAGATTAAAGACATAAATGTCATCATCAGTGGTAAAACTGAGAATTAGAGGTTAACTTATTATAATTGTCTGGTTGTAATCATTGATTATAAGCGGTTTACACTGTATTTTGGAAAAAGCAACATAAATCCAGCAGACTTTGACACTTTCGGCCTGATCACAATCAAGGGTACCAGAAAGGGTGCAGATATAGATTAAAAAAATATTGCTCTATCAAAAAATCAGAAAGACCATTTTATTTGTCTGATATTCCTCTTTTAAAGTCCAAAATATTTTTGTATTATGGTGTCTACTAAAAATTTTGCAGGCTTGTACCCCTGTCAAATCAGAAATTATTGGGTGTACGGACACTACAGCCTAATAACCTCCATGTTTAATGCCTACAAAGATATACAAATGTTTCAGCACTCAGGATAATCATGCATTGTTTATTGCATAGATGTCGTGTCCAAAGCATGCATGCTGAAAAATTCCATATATTGACAGAAACAATAAAATTTGACCCACGTATTTTGATATGGTGTACGGACACTCCTTGGTGTGGAATGGAAATCTGGCTCACCACATGGTCGCATCTCTGTTAGATCTTTAACTAAGTGTTCCTGGTACAGGAGGAAATAAACATTTGTGAACAAGTTATAACAATATATCTATAAGGCATATACGTGATATTATTGATGGAAGTATATTGGTGTACGGACACTACATGAATTTTGGTGAACGACGCACCATTGAAAACATGCGGTTCGACGTAAACATCCGTTTGTCACATTGTTACCAAATTTTCTGCAGCCGGGGAGCATACCAAAATCTGTCTAATTGTGCATATTTAGTCATAATGATACTGAAATAACAGGTTCCCATTCTATTATTACAATTAAAGGGCTGTAAAAGAAGGGTTTTCATAACAAAATGGTTGATTGTCTTAATACTGAAAATAAGAATTGATAATCAAACAGCTGTTCAACAAAAATGATCAATAAATGAAAAGTAATGTGATGTGTGTATTTTGTAATAAAAGAGACACAAGAGTTGAGTAGTAATTATTTATTGTGTTACAAAACATTATATACAATAATTTTGCTCACTTATAACAATAAAATTGTGCACGTTTTCACGCTCATTGGGTCGCCATTTTATCAGTTTTTATCCGATTTTCTTCAAATTTGGAGGATTGCCAGATCTAGTAATAAGATGGCCAAAGGAACATTTTGGGAATGGTTTTGGGGGGATCTTTTTGCAATACTGATTAATAACTGATGCAAATATACTTGTACACCTTGATTGTGATCAGGCTGTTTCCACAAATGCTGCTACTGTACTGACACAGCTGGGTGTGTGCAGGCGTGTGTGTTTGTCAGCTGGCACTCAAGACCACCATACATGCACACTTCCACACATGTGACAGTTGTGTGTATCATGTTGTTCAGCTTGTTCCAGCGCTGCCACAAAAAGGAAATATCTCCCATCACAATTACAGAAAAATGCAGCTGAGAAGAAGGGGGAAAGGCAAATTGAGAGCAGAAAAGCAAGAACAGAAAGGGAAGTGGCCTCTTGTTTGGCGTGAAAAGAAAAGAGAGTGCACTCCAACCAGAATGAGGGGTCGATTTGATTTGCAATTACCCCCCCACCCCCAGCCTCAGATGATCAGCTTGTGTTTGAAGTTGATTGGCTTCCTGGAGTCTACAGGGAGGGAAAGTTCTGGAGGGGCTGTGACCCCTGGTGACCTAAAGGCAAGTGCAGCATGACCTGGGAACCCTGGATCCACCCCACGAGCATCAGTCATGCAATCCATCCTTGTCAGACGTCAGACAACATATGTCGCTTCCTGTCGCCTCCATCTACCCAGCGACCCTTGACCCCGGCCAAGTGGAGGATGCAAAGAAGCATGTGATGTTAAATACACTCGCAAAAACGATCCACTTGCAGATGCATAAACATAGATGTGAAGACACCGCACACAGGCACATGTAGGCATAGTAAACGGGCAAAACTAACACAAAGACGCCCTAAAACAGCCCCACGGAGCAGCTGCGCTAAAGACAAATCTAATTGACCTGCACAGCCAGGCCCCATAATGCAATAGAAACTTAAGCCCAGAGATCACCAGTGATGAAGAACTAATGTTATCCTCTAGTCTAACAGATGACCAGGGTGTGGATTTAAAAGGCAGATTCAATTACCTCATCTTAGTAATTGCCTAATGTGTGAAAAAAGAAAGAATGCACAGAGTGTATGGAGACTGAGGGTGTGATGGGGGGGGGTATGGCTGCTTGCAGAAAAGTCCATATCTTAAAAGGGTGTTATTTTGCTGAACCCACTTTTATTAGTCTTTGGTACATTTATTTGTGTATTTGGACCCTAAGTGTTCAAAAAGTTTGAATTTGAACCCTCCAGGTGCTGCAAAGCTATCTTTATATTCATTCTGGCAAAAATCGATTGGATTTATACAGCTTGCTTTAATTCCTGTTTAATTTCTTACATCTTTAATTAGTTATGTCATGACATTTACACATATAAGGTCAAGACTTTGGACGAACATTTCTCTGAGTACGACATAATTATTTGTCAGCAGCAGTGGTTGTCCATAGTGAAATTGATAATGATAATAAATTGCATTTATTTAGCACTTTTCATTCAGCAGAATCTCAAAGTGCTACAGAGAAAAGACAGTCCAATAAAAAATAAAAGAATAAAAATAAAACATAAAAATACTGTATTAGGAATAAAAGACTAGGCGAATAAAACAGAGCATCAAGGTGGCCCATAAAAAGCCTGTCTAAACAGGAATGTTTTTAGCCCCTTTCTGAAGGAGTCTAGTGACTGAGGAGCTCTTAGGTGGTCAGGGAGGGAGTTCCAGATATGGGGGGTGGCAGAGGAGAAGGCCTGGTCACCCATGGTCCGGAGTTTAGTTCTGGGGGTGGGGAGGAGGTTGGTGCTGTGGGGCCGGACACAACAGGTGGAGGGGTGAGGAGGTTCTTGAGGTAGTCGGGGGTGTTATTATGGAGGCACTTGAAGGTGATGAGGGCGGTCTTATAAGTAATTCTGAAGGGGATTGGTAGCCAGTGGAGGTTATGAAGAATGGGAGTGACATCTTCTTGTTTATGGGTCCGTTTGAGGATTCTGGCAGCACTGTTTTGAATGGACTGAAGTTTTTGCAGCTGTTTTTTGGGGATCCCATAGAGAAGGGCATTACAATAGTTGAACCTTGAAGAGACAAAGGTGTGGACAAGCTTTTCTGCATCCGAATCACTGAGAGAAGGGCAGAGTTTGGAGATGTTCATACGGTGAAAAATTTAGGTTTTAAATAGGTGTTTGATGTGATTTTCGAATGTGAGGTGTGGGTCCAGTTTCACACCAAGGTTTGTTACAGAGGTTGAGAGTGGCATGGTCTAGTTAGAGAATGAGATGGAGAGTACGGAGGTGGACTGGACCTGATGGGAGGTGTTAATCAGGATGGCTTCGGTTTTGTCACTGTTAAGAAGGAGGAAGTTGTGATTCATCCACGCCTTTATCTCCTCAAGGCAGGTGGTGAGGGGGGAGAGCGAGGGGAGGGATGTGGAGGACGATGGTATGGATGATAAGGGCGAAGAGGCATTGGGGTGGGTCTTGAGGTAGAGTTGTGTGTCATCAGCATAACAGTGAAAAGAGACACCGTGACGGCTGATGACACAGCCCAGTGGAAGGATGTATATGATGAAGAGGAGTGGGCCGAGGACAGAACCCTGGGGGACCCCACAATATGTCCAAACTTTGTGCTGCTCTGTCCCGTTCAACCAACAACTGAACATTTTAGGTAATCGGCTCAGTCAACAACCTGAAGGGAGTGGGGCGTGAATTGGCTCATTTGCATTTAAAGGGCCAGCGCTCAAAACAACTTTCTGGTGTCATTACTCAGAAATATTGTTGAAGATGGACCTGTGGAGTTGAATTAATGAAGAATTCAGACCCAAGTATGGTATTTACAGTTTATGTAGACCACAGGGAAATGTTTTAATATGCATAATTCCATTTAAAAAAGCAAAATATCACTCCTTTAAAGTAAGGTAAAGCCGGGAATAACAAGTCTACTGTTATACACGACATACGAAAACACTGACTCTGTTTACATGACTATTAAAGTCCGATACCTGGGAGTAATCAGATATTGCAATAATCAGACCTAATATATTTACATGCGTTTCAGAAATGCTATAATCAAAAAACCCTGGTTTAGTCCATTCTTTTGGAGCACATATGTAAGTAGTGATCGTAGACTTAAACTTCCTGTTATTGTCTTCCACTCATGTTTGACTACACAGTAAATTTGCCAGTGTAAAAAATGCAGTGTCAAAGTACTTTAATTCTTTCGGAGTTATTCCAACAATGGACAGAGTAAAATTTAACATGATAACTTCCAGTGTCAGTGAAAATAATTGGAGTTTACACAGGTTTTACACTGTCAGTGTCATATATTCAGTGTTAAAGTAAATTGACTCTCAAAGTTAATTCAACACCGATAAGAGCAAGATACCTTTCAGTGTTAAAAAATAATAATAATAATAATAATAACTTTATTTATATAGCACCTTTTAAAACAAAGTTTACAAAGTGCTTTGACAAACAAATAATGACTCTGAAAAGCCCCGCCCACCAACCTCCATGCTCAAACTGAGTGAGAAGTTGGACTGTGGCATCGCCATCTTCCTCACATTGAAAAATCGCGTTTTTAAGTTTGTGTAAATAAACTATTGCTTTTGTTATTCCATCCAAGCAGAATCTGTGTGCAAGAATATAGTTACGTCGTCGTCAGTGTTGGGTACGTGTTTTCAAATACCTAATTTCAAATGGAAAACGTGATATCAGGTCGGTGGCTTTCATTGTACATGTCATTTTATGTTTACTTTTAATTGCGATATTTCATTTTTACTTGGAATAAATTGGGGACAGAAATAATTGTATCTTTTTTTCGCCCCTGCAGACACTGGGACTATAGTACATCATATGTAACACTGGTAGGAGGCAGTTAGAAATCAACACTCTTTGGAGTAATTTATTTATCAACATATAGTGTTAAGTAGGTTTAACACTGGAAAAGTTATTTCTTAACACTTAACTCTTCAGTGTTGAATGTGAATAACACTATGGGTGTTACTTCTCACATAGTGTAAAACTTGATTGACACTAATTAGTGTAGTGTAGTGTAAAATATTAACTCTTACTAGAGTAAAGTTGACTCTGGAAATGTAACTGTTCAGTGTAAATTTTACACTTTGTAGATAAGGACCATATGTTCACTGAGGAAGTGTTAAAATGAACTCTTTAAGTGTTATATAAACACTGGCGATTTTACTGTGTACATAACTTCCATTCTCTATGATTTTAATTGTCTTTACACATGCGCAGACGTAAAAGAAAATAAATCAGATCAACCTGTATACATTCAGGAAGACATGCGAGTATTGGAGAGAAATCCAGGTGGGTTAAACTGATTTCTCATTATCAGATTACTACTGTTATCTGATAAAGCATATGAGATTATCCTGTTTACATGATCACTTGAATAATCTGATAACTCCAGAAATCATATAATGATCAGAGGTTTTGATAATGGAGGATAATTATCATATTTCTGACGTGCATGTAAACGCATCAGATCCGATTATTCCACTTATCTGATTTTTATGGTCATGTAAACAGGCTCAATGTTGCAGAAAATGACACTATTTCCATGTTCAGTACGGATCCTGTGAATGTCTAAATGGATCATATTTCACGAAGCTGAAAAGTCAAGAAACTGCATTTTGCCCGAATTACTTAACTGTATTGGTAGTATTAGTGGTTCAAAAGTTATTAAAACATTTTAGATGAGGAGATGCTTTTGAAAGGGTTAGGCATGCGACAAAATATTTATTCGACGTGCAACAATTAATCAATGGTATGACCTTGGGTAAAGACAAAACAAAATCAAAAAGACCTGACTCCAGCCTCTTGAATATCAGTGTTTTCTAGTTTATTTTCTCCTTTCTGAAAATAAACAGAATATCTTTGCATCCTGGACTAAACAACACATTTGAAGAAGTCATTTTCTGATATGTAATGTGACCAAAATGGATTTGACTAGCTGAGAAAATAATCAATAAAATAGTCAACATCAACAATACATTACAGAAAAAGGGTAATATGAAAAGAAGAATGTTTTACTACTGTCGTACAATGCACATCAACGTACGATGCATCCTTTGTGTTTATTCTTGTTATTGAATAAAAAATATTATTGTGGATTGTGGATGACATGAGCCTGATTATGTGTTATCTGCATATAAAAGACAAACAGGATATTGGTTTTTACAGATGTGTGTGTGTGTGTGTGTGTACATGTGAACAGAATAAAATTAAAAAACAGATACATCACTCCTTTAGACACTTGGTACGTATAAGTCAATATATGTAAACCTGAGGGGTGCACTGAGCATGCTCAGATGTCTATGGAAAGAACAAGGTCTATTCTATCAGCATATTTAGATTTTGTTCTTACTCAGCAAACACTTAAATTTTTATGAATATTTAAAATAAATCATACATTCAGAACGCTCACCACAGACATGTCAGGGGTTAAAGAGTTAAAGTGTTTTAACAGCTCTTATGATGCTTCACTGAACAAACTGTTGAACATCCACCATTGTCTTTCAGTGTCAGTCTCTACACCAATAGTTTCCAACCTTCTTAGGTTCGTGACCCCATTTTAACATCACAAATTTCTGGTGACCCCAGACATTCAAAACAGAGACATTTTTTTTGCTAAAATTAATTTATTTTTGATCATGTAATAGTTTGTGTAACCCACTCCTGGTAAGTACACCTCGCTCTAGGTTCATGAGGAGCAGAGTTCAGATGCAATAAGCAACACATACACCAAGGGTAAAGTTACTCTAACTTTAGTTAGGAAATTGTATATATGAACATAATACATACACTAACATACAAAATAAATGGGCCCTTTAAAAATAAAAAATAAAAAAATAAAAATAAAAAAAATATAAACCAAAATAAAGAGTCCTTCTAGATGATGTTGAGTTTTTGTTTCCTTGAGTTTGTATGAAGTAAAGTTCTTCAGATCCTCGGGTACACGTAAAATCGAACGTCAAATAGTCATTTAACTCAAAGTCATGTGTGTGGACATCCAATTTTGGACCAGTGGAATGACTGGTACAATCCTACCACAAAGCAGATAGGGCATCCGACCTTTCAGTGGACAGGATTCAGTTCTCAGCACATCAGTGGGGTTGGCTCACCATCTATTGAGATCGGTGAATCTTCAAGGAGTTTCAAATCCAACAAAACTTGACCTGCATTTTACAACCAGGTTATAACCTTTTGTAAACATTATAACTTTTATCATTATGCAGGTTACTTATATTTATCTATCAAATGTTAACATATTCACATGACAACATGTTCACATTATAACTTCTTTGCCAGAATCTCACATTACAGAAATATATATGTTTCTAAATGCTGAATAGTAGTGAATACCAATTAGTTAACCAAAAAAAAAGTAATCAGATAGAATACTTAACTGATACAAAAAGTTAGAATATTTCTATTCACAACTGGTATAACTTACAACTGTACCAAAAATATCAACAGTTCCATCTTAAAACATTTGAATAACATTTCACATTGGCACTTGGTATGCATTTTACACATGAACATAACCTGAGTTTCAGTTACATGTTAACCTTTCCTTCTCTTTAAAAGTGGAAGCTTATTTCAACAAAATACTTTCAGTAGGCTTTTAATTTACTAAATGTGATAAAGTAACACAAAAACATACATTTCACATCTTTATTAAGCTACTTCTAAGCACAAGTTCAACTAATTAACTGACTCAAAACATTAACATGCCACTCACACATGAAATGAAACAAGCTAGCTTACCGAGACAGAGTGACACGACGGAAACTCGACGTTTACCACGCTTCCCTTCAGTAACATCATTCACACTGTCACAGTTCATCCCTTACAAGTTCTTTCCACAACCGACAGTGTTTTTATTAACTTACTCCTTACTCTTCGTAAAGTTCAGTCTTAAAGAAAACGGCTAACATGGCACGAGTGAAATGGCTGCCTGCTCCTCTCCCATCTGCTTCCGACTAACAGGAAATAAAGTTGAGTGCGTCACGAAGCATTGGCATTTCAAAATAAAAGCACATGTGTGTAAATTATACTGTAAAACTTTTACTTTATCAAAATAATGTTTTTAAACACAACTTAATCCTTATGAACTTTATTCTAAGAATTTTAACCTAATCTATTTATTATTGTTTCGACTTTTTAACCCTATTTATCAGCTGGGTTACATTTGCTATACTATGCTACAAATA
Source organism: Sphaeramia orbicularis (assembly GCF_902148855.1). Taxonomy (NCBI): domain Eukaryota; kingdom Metazoa; phylum Chordata; class Actinopteri; order Kurtiformes; family Apogonidae; genus Sphaeramia; species Sphaeramia orbicularis. The sequence goes on from NC_043977.1 coordinate 38,029,476, forward strand.
AATGTTAATTTTAGAGGACATTTAGTCTATATAATGTATATTATTATGGACGGAGGCAGAAAAGCCAGGTGTAGATTACTGCACAAAGTGAGAATTGTATTTTCCCTCCTTATGTACAGTCAGTCCAGCTTGTATTTACAAGGCTGACAATTAATATTAAACAATAACTCAAACTATGAATTATGAAAGAGCTGCAGCATCTGAAACTGACCACAATGAACATTTGAAAGATAAGCAGAACCACAGTGCTTCAGTTTCAGCTTCAGAGTTTGTCATATCTTTTATAGATTGTGATTGTCTCTGTCAACTCACCATATATTTTTCATTAGTAAGTTTTTTTTTTTTTTTTTAATCAATTACTAGAAATTTCAGGTGACCCCATTTGCATTCCAGGCGACCCCACATGGGATCCCGACCCCAAGGTTGAAAAACACTGTTCTATACTCTCCTCATATATAGGTCATACCGACATTTTAATTATGCTTCTATTTCATAAATCTGCATATTCAACTGTATGGTTTACATCTCCTGTCACATGTATCCTCATTGGCAGTCCTTTTTTTGTGTGTAAGTGTTGTTGCTACCTTTCAAAACCAAAACTGAACTGCATTACATGTAGAAACTGAGAGGCAGATGGGAAAAAAATGATTCTGCTTTTTCGATTTCAGTTCTTAATACATGCAGTTTCTCTTTCTATGAGCTTTAATTTTCCTGCGTCAATATTAATCTTCCTCTTGTGACATTTGCACAACCATATTTAGATTAGGTATCTTGATTTGTTTCTGCACTGGGCTGTATCGCTCTACTGTATAATTTTACATTTTTTATACTTATTTCCTTCTATGGCAGAACTTTTATTAAAAGGTATGCCAACATAATTAGAGTTTGTTTGTAAATGATGATACTTTTCCATGCATACAGACAGATATTTTTTAAAGGCTAGTGTTAATGCTTATAAATAGTATGTCAACACCTTTTGCATGCAGAATCTCAAACGTTACAGATCATGTTATATGGTGCAAGATAATTGCAGTAATGTTAAAAAAAAAGTTATTTTTTTTCATATTTTGCACATTGTAACCAAGTCCCTTACCAGCATAAATGCACACTAGGGAAATTAAAAAATAGTTATATTACATACAATCTGATGTAAACATTAAGGCAGTAATGAAAATAAATATTAAATGTTAACATTGCTTTTTTTCCACAATATACTGAATACTAGTATCCCAGTTATGCACTGTAAAAAAAAAAAAAAAAAAAAACTGTAAAAAAAATGGTATTATTCCAGCAGCAGGGGTGCTGAAAAATACTGTTAAATAACGGAAAATAACCATCTCATAAAAATACGGTAATTTTCAGTAATTAAAATACAGTTTTTTGCCCTAACTTTACATGAGATTTTGGGGTTTTTTTTTTGACAATTTAATGTTTAATAAAGAATATTTACATGTATTAAAACAATAAAATTACCAATAAATATATATATGTCTAAATAATTTTCAATGAGACTAAGTTGTACAATCCACTGATAAAAACTGTATTTGGACAGTTTATCAGTGCTTATACATGTTATACATTCACACAAATACATTTATTCAACATTTTTTTGTGAAACCTCCTGTAATTACACAAGATATTTGTCAATTAACAAACAAGTCTTGTTAAACTTACACAAGAAATACTTTTTTTTACAGTTAATTGTCAGCAATTTTATCTCGTTTTATTTATTCATTTTTTTACAGTATTAAACTTTAAATTAACAGTTTAATCTCATGAATAGAGAAGAAATATTTGTGAAATTATGATACATTTGCAAATGTATTTAAACTGTATTTTTCTGTGAAAAAAGAAAAAAAGTCTTTTAAAAAATTAAAATTTTATGGTTACTGACAGTTACAGTATTTTCGTGTTATTTTACATTTGACATGTAAAATCACAGTCTGTTTTTGTCATTTCATTGATATTTTCCTGTATCTTAAAAATACAGGAAAAATCTGTAAAATAAACATTGAAAATTCTGTTAAATTACAGATTTTTTTTTTCCAGTGTGAGGTGTACTCATATTAGACAAATATATCCCAGTACACCTGATAAATACTTGTACTGCAGTTACTCATTACTACTACTGTTTGTACAGCTTAACCCATAAAGACCCAAACATCTACTGATCTGAACCGTTTAATACCTGTTCATCCACTAATCCTATCAATACGTGTAAATAATTGGTGAAAAATACAGTTTGTCATCTTTTCATGGTCATCAGATATGAGCCATTTGGACGTTCAAAGGGCTCTGTAGTTACCATGGAAACACTGTCATCTTCTACAACACTGATTCACCAGTAAATACCATGGAGTTGGATCAATGACAGAGAATGGAGATGCTTGTTTTTACATTCAATTATTGATATATTTGCTGAAAAAGTCACTTTTTCTTCTGCTTTCACATTTTCTGATATAATAATCCTCAATTTAAATTTGAGCCTTTAAGAACATCTGCATGATCAGTTAATTAAATGTAAGAAAATACCTGATTTTCATTGAAAAACTTTAAATAAAGTGGGTGATCTTATAATAAATGAAGACACAAAAGAACCACTGAGTCAGGTTTCTCTGTTTTCTGATATAATATCCCTCAGCTTTAATCTGAGCTATTATGAACATCTATATGATCAGTAAATTAAATATTGGAAAATAGATGATTTTCACTGAAAAAATGCAAAATATACAGCATACGTAACATAATCAATGGTGATAAATCACTTAAGAAAGGTTAAATGTAGAGAATTCATTCCCTTCATTCATTTGGGAACTTTCACAAAGGTAACACTGGGTCTTTATGGGTTAATGCATTAATTTAACCCTTTAAAACACTTTAAAAAACAGATTTCACCAATAAATCCAGATTGTGCATCAAGACTTGCTGTCTGAACATAGCCTTAGAGATGCAGCAATTAATCAATTATCATCATCAAAATTGTCTGATTCCAGGCTCTTAAACATCAGTATTTTCTGTTTTTTTCTTTATTATGGACCAAACAACACATTTGAGGGGAAACACTGATTCACATTTTTCAACATTTTCAGATATCTGATATACCAAAATCAAATTAATTGAGAAAATAATCAACATCGACAATACATAGCAGAAAAAGACAGAGTAACCTGAAAAAATTGATTTTTTTATTACATGCCAATAAGTGGGTACGGAAAGTATTCAGACCCCTTATGTATTTATGTATTTATTTATTTTTATTACAGTCCTTTGCTAAAATCATTTAAGTTATTTTTTTTCCTCCTTAACCCTTTCATGCATGAATTGTGAGAACTTGAGTCAAGATTTATTTTTTGAGTGTTTTTATTCCTCCTTAGCCATGAAAAAAACAATGTGATCGAGTCTTTTTTTTTCTATGGAGTTACAAAAATATCCATGCATTTAATTTTTCAAGTAAAGAAACGTGTTTAAAAACCAAATATCAGAAAGTGATATGAAAACAATGAAATAAAAACATTTTTAATGCTGCTAATCTGATGTCTTCTCACATTTTAACATATTCTAATGCTGGTAATTACTCACTTCATGGAGATAATATGCAAAAAAATAAATAAATAAAAACTTTTTGTATAACAAATAACAATTGATTTACATTCAAATATGTCACTGCAGCTCAGGTTTATCAAGAACTGCACAGTTACAGTAATGGTATGAATGTCAGTGTATGGGATGATGCATGAGTGTCCACTGTGTTGGCTGATATGGAACTAAAACAACAAAACCCATGAATATACAAGAGAACAGCTGGAGAATAACTGTCCACTGTAGTGACCTATGCATGAAAGGGTTAACGAGCACACAGCACCCCAGTTTTTCTTTTTTAATACATCTGCAAAAATGTCTACAATTCTGTTGTTTTCTGTCAAAATTGAGTGCTGTGTATACATTAATGACGAAAATAATGAACTCAAATGATTTTAGCAAATGGCTGCAATATAATAAAGAGTGAAAAATTTAAGGGGGTCTGAATATTTTCCTTACCCACTGTATATATCAACATACTGCACATCCTTTCAGTTTATTGTTGTTATGGAACAAAATTGGCATTTCAGAAGGTTATAAAAGGTTTCAAAGACAATCTGTCATTGTTCTCTCAATCTTTAAGGGCAGCAGTTGTCATCCTGATCACTGTCATCAACATCCACTTCTGTCATAAATACACACTATATTCATCTGTTTCAGGTTGTGGTCCTCGTTTTTGAAATCACGTTATCCTTTATAACCCTTTTTAGCCACTTCATATAACCCAATGACCCATGGGTTACATATCAAAATGTGCAGAATATTCTCAGCTATCAGTAGAATAAAGATTCATCTGTACTGAAACACTGTGATAAAATATTGGCCCTGAAGCTGAAAAAGTAGAATTCTGTTTTGGGGGAAAACAAAAAAACAAAACAAAAAAAAAACACAATAGTGTAACGTGGAAAAAATAGCCAAACAAACAAAACAGGGTGGGGAAGCAAAATTTACAATATTTTGAGGCAGGGATTGAAAGACAGTGTATGACCAGTTAGTTTATTGAAAGTCATGAGAATTTATTTGCCACAAGAAAACTGACATAATAGAAAATGTTTTTATTCTATGTGTCCTCCTTCTTTCTCAATAACTGCCTTCACACGCTTCCTGAAACTTGCGCAAGTGTTCCTCAAATATTCAGGTGACAACCTCTCCCATTCTTCTTTAATAGTATCTTCCAGACTTTCTGGTAATAGTTTTGCTCATAGTCATTCTCTTCTTTCCATTATAAACAGTCTTTATGGACACTCCAACTATTTTTGAAATCTCCTTTGGTGTGACGAGTGCATTCAGCAAATCACACACTCTTTGACGTTTGCTTTCCTGATTACTCATATGGGCAAAAGTTTCTGAAAAGGTATGGATAATAGTGTTAGGTATGATTATGACATCAATATATGTTTGGTTTCAAAACAATTGAAGTAGTGCCTGCTGAGAAAAAACAACTAAATGTTCATTGTAAATTTTGCTTCCCCACCCTGTAAACAAGTGGTTCCAGACACAACAAACCCCGCCCCTCCCAGGTATTGTAGCTTATTTTAGCATCGATCCAGCTGATGTCATCATGTCTATGCGTGTGCTAGTGTCAGCATATCAACTGCCTCTAAATATGTGCCAAGTTTGAAGTAAATTGGGACAAAATTGATGTTTTTATAGACATTTGAAATTTCTCCTCTTATATGTAAATAAGAGAAGAAAAAATGATTAAAAAAAAAAAATCATAAAAAATTTGAACTTTGACCTACTTTTCCCAAAATGGAATCAGGTCTGTTCTGGGTCACTGGCAATCTATAAACCAAATTTGGTATGAAGTGAAGCAATCCTTTTGCTGCTAGAGCACAGGTGTCAAACATGCGGCCCGGGGGCCAAATCCGGCCCACCAAAGGGTCCAGTCCAGCCCTTGGGATGAATTTGTGAAATGCAAAAATTATACTTAAGATATTAACAATCCTTTTAGTTCAAGTTCCACATTCAGACTAATTCAATCTCAAGTGGGCAGGATTCAGTAAAATACTATCATAATAACATAAAAACTAGAAGCACTCGGAGAGCGCAGACCTCCGCCAAGGCTGATCAGTGCCCCCCCCCGTGGGCCCCCCCACCGCCGATCACCACCAAAATTTAATCATTTCTTCCTTATCCCATTTCCAACAAACCCTGAAAATTTCATCCAAATCTGTCCATAACTTTTTGAGTTATGTTGCACACTAACGGACAGACAAACAAACAAACAAACAAACAAACAGACAAACAAACAAACCCTGGCAAAAACATAACCGCCTTGGCGGAGGTAATAATGACAACTCCAATTTTTTCTTTGTGTAAATGTAAATATTTCCATGTATTTACACTAAAAAATATATAATTTCACAAAAAATGTAAACAAGCTGAAATGTCTTAAGAGAAGTTAGTACAATATTAACAATATCCTGCCTGCTTTCTTTCCGTTTTTTCATGTTATTCAAATATTTTGAAAGGATAGTTTGCAGATGTAAACCTTTTCATAATGTAAATTTACTTTTTTTCGCTGTAAAACATAGAGAAAAGTTTGGCATTTTTTTGACTTTATTTATTTATTATGTAATTATTTTACTGGTTTGCACCACTTGAGATCAAATTTAGGTGAATATGGCCCCTGAACTAAATTGAGTTTGACACTCCTGTGCTAGAGTGTTAAAAAACAAAGAAATGAACCGAATCAAAAACAATACCCCTTGCCTCACCTTCGGGGGGGGGGGGGGGGGGACGACTAGCAATGCCTTAAAAAATAACAAAAATGTTATTTTAGTGAAAATTCTTGATTTTTACTTCACTTTCAAGAAATAAAATATGATGAACATGAAATGACAATGAATAATGATCAATCAATCCATGAGAAATTACCCAAAAAAAAAAAAAAACCCTGCATGGAAACAATTCTCATTTTCAACATTCATTGACTGAACATTGTGAACTGGTACGCACAAATAAATAAACTCTGAACTGTGTATCTCATCCTTTTAGTTGTCATAATGGGTACCTCAGAAACATTCTATAATAATGACGTTAGGATATGGCACCGTCTACATGTGCAAACACAAAGACAGGGTACTTCCATAACTGTACTATCTGGGGTACTAATGAGCATAAAAACACACACAATGGCAACACCATATTCAAACCCCATATATTTCAATGATCGTCCCCAGATAATCAGTTTCAGAGTATCCACTTGAACCCATAAATCATATTACATTAACTTACAGAGGCTCCCAAACGTATACTTCAACAGTGTCACAGAATTTAATTCACCCTAACTAATCTTGTGAAACCTATTTGTCATTTTAATCTAATAAACTGCACAATATATTGAGACAATAAGTAGGCAGTTACACAGAAATGATGGCGAAAATGCATGCATCAGCCTTTATCTACTCCAGGAAAATAACTAATATGGCAGAACATAATGATGACAGGAATCCGCCCATTCATCAAAATGAGGAACGGTGTAATTTCTTCGCTCATCAAGCACCAGTGACCCTTCGGATGGGAGAACTTTATTACAGCTGGCACTTTGGTGAGCAGCGCAGAATTATGTGCATGCACTATAGAGTGGGTGAATGAATGCGCAATGTCCGCTCACCACTTCACTCTGAAAAAATGCAGATTGCAAAATGAGAATGTTTGAAATGCAAATAATGGAATGGAAGTGAAGACGTAGACTGCAGAGGTGTGGATGTACTTTGCCTTAACCCATAAGAACCCAGTGTGACATCTGTCTCAGTTTCCAAATGAAATTTCTTTCTTTATATTTAACCCTTTGATACCACACGTATCATATTTCATACATGAGTTTTGAAGGTTCAAGGTTACTTTATGTGTACCCGCGGGTAGATTTGTTTTGCAGTTGAGGTGATTGCTTTGGCATTACAGCAAGACATACATTGAACATGTTAGACAGGTACTTGATCGAGCTTACAGACAGGACAAAAAGTGCTCAGTTTTCCACCATTCATTAGTATAGCAGCATGGATATGTAAAAGAATAAAATAAATAAATAAGATCAAATAAATAAAAACAAGATGCAATCAAACACAATAAAAACCCAGAAGGTAAAAACAGTCTGGGATAAAAAAAAAAACATAATGAGAACATAAAAATAAAAAAAAAATTGAAGTCACAATAATAATAAATAGAGCAAAGAAATAGAATAAATAACTAAAATAAATTAATAAAGTGCAATGTCACTATTTCTTATTGAGCTCAGTGACGGCGACAAGAACAAAGTTGTTTTTATAACGCTGTGTCCTGCACCTAGGAACTAAGAACCTTCGTCCAGAGGAAAGGAGCTGGAATTCACCTCTACATGATCAGTGTGATATTTTTCTTCTTGAAAAACCTGATGTATACAATTAGATACATGCAATACACTGATAATCCACCGAGGGGAGGAATTTGTTCACCAGAGGCCTTTCCAGTGACACTACAAGATTGTCGTTAATGAGGAAGGAGGCAGAACTTTGGCAATTTTGAAAAGGAATTACCAATTTTTTAGACATGTTTGTGTTATAGTATGTTTTCATTTGTTAAAAAATAGTAATATTTGAGCTTTGAGACCCGATGTATCAAATATGGTACAAAATTGAAACAAACACGGAAACTGATATTTGAAAAAATATTTTTTGGGTTGTTCGTTATGACTAAGAAAGGCTCCAGTTTCAAAGAACTGGAATTTTCTGTCAAGGATTTAATGGTTCAGGCTTTACAGGGTTAACCATCCTTTAGTGATTTATCACCATTCATTGTAGTATTATCTTCTGTATTTTGTCTTTTTTTAGTGTAGGTTAAGTCATGTATTTTCTTATATTTAGCCTAATTTTGTAGTTCTGTAGATGTTCATAAAAGCTCAGAGTAAATCTGAGGGTTATTATATTAAAAAAAAAAAGATAAAACTGAAGAAAATGGGACTTTTTCAGTCCAATCTGTCATTAACTGAACATCAACTCAGTGTTTCCATCCATTGTCATTGATCCAACTCCATGGGTTTTACTGGTTAATTAATGTTGCAGAAGATGACTGTGTTTCCACGGTAACTACGGAGCCTCTGAACGTCCAAATGGGTCATATCCAATGACTATGAAAGGATGACAAACTGTATTTTACACCAATTATTTACTTGTATTGATAGTGGATTAATAGGTATTAAGCAGTTTATATCAGTAGATGGTTTTAGTCAGTGGTGGATGTTTGGGTCTTTATGGGTTAAAATCCACTGCAGAATGCAACACGGCCACTAAAACTCAATGATAAGCACAAGAAAAAATGTATGTTTCACTCATATACAGTAAATTCCAATGGAAGTTATGATCTCCACCTTAAGAGCACAATACCATTTGACAGCACTGTATTATATAACATTGTTTTGAAAGTTGTTTAACTTAACTGGACTTTTAAGACTTTAATAAACAGTTTTTTTTTTTTTGGAGATATATAGCATTGGGCAGATTTTCAGTGTGGGTTTGTCCTTGATTTCTGTTGTTTCGATTTATTGTACTAATGATTTTTATGCCGCCCTCGTAGCCAAGTCTTCCTTTAAAATCAAATTTTCAAACACAACAGAACTTTTAGCCAAGAAAAACCCCCAAAACAATAACTATAAATCCAGTTGCTCACAACCAAATGCACTGTGTCAGCTGCCGAGTGTCACTGAGAGATACAGAAATCGCTTCATTGCAATGACTGCCTGCAACAAAATGTTAACCATTTATTGGGCAAGTGACTATTTTTGGTAATTTCCACATACATTACAAGGCAGTGGCAGCAACAGTTCCAGTGAGGACAGTGAGTCGACGATCTCAGGTCCAATGTGGTCTACAGGGTCTGTAAGGTCCACCTCTGCATGAACACTGAGTGTACCTGCTTTGTTAGGTACCATGAAGTAATGGTACTAATGTAAGGAATGATGTTCAAAGGGAGAATGTGGATGTGGACAGGGGTCTGGACCAGCACTTATGTTGGTCTGATGTTCTGAAATACATGATCCTTTCACCTTACATGTGTTTTTCTTGTATTTTTCCCTCCGCCAAGGAGGTTATGTTTTTGTCGACGTTGGTTTGTCTGTTTGTCTGTCTGTGCGCAAGATAACTCAAAAAGTTATGGACGGATTTGGATGAAAATTTCAGGAAATGTTGATACTGGCACAAGGAACAAATGATTAAATTTTGGTGGTGATCTGGGGGGTGCGCTCTACAAGTGCTTTTCTAGAAAAGACAGCGCAGACCTCCGCCAAGGCAGATCAGTGCCCCACCCCCCCGACACCACCAAAATTTAATCATTTGTTCCTTGTGCCAGTATCAACATTTCCTGAAATTTTCATCCAAATCCGGGGCACTGATCTGCCTTGGCGGAGGTCTGCGCTCTCTGAGTGCTTCTAGGTTATATATACTTCTTATTGTTCTTAATTTTGTATTTATTTATTTATGTTTTGCCACTTATGGGTAAGGAACCAAATATGGTAACTTCATTAACCTTGATTTTCTACATAACAATACAAAAAAAAGACAAATGTCACAAAAGTAATAAAGTCTTGTTAGGTCCTCCAGTAACACACTAAGGTTGTATTGTTGAATTTAGAGTATTTCTATGAGTGTCCTACAAAGGGTTAAGTTAAGGGAACCATCATTTTTGTCCAGGCCAGCTTCACTACACTGTAAGCCCAGACTTTGTATTTACTAAAATGCTTTAATTACAATGTACTTAAATGATTTAAGTTTTATTAAGAAAATCAAAACATGGAAAAAGGTGCTTATTGTAGTTGATAGATGTTAAATCAAAGTTTAAAGTTGTGATAATTCTGTTTCATCATTCATCAGAGTGTCTGAAATGTGTCTTTAAGTCTAAACAGTTGACACGTTGGATTATTTTCCACTTCATCTGCCCTCTGGTAGCCAACATGTGAATGCTTGTGGTTTCAACAATAGTTAATGAATGTATGTCATCCATCTTTTCTATTAGAAGTCGTCTTCTGAGATTCATGACAAAGAGGAAGATTTATGCTGACATAACAGCAGCAACTAAGGTTCATTGTTCCGGCTGCTCTGAGACTGTCCAACAGTTAAAACTCTTTGGTTAGAGGTAATATCCCCTGTGTTACAGTTTTTTTAATGTTAATTTCCCAGTCTGTCCCATTTCATGCCCGCTGGGTCAAAAGGCAGACAATAACGCCGGAGCCACTGTTGAGCGGCTGTGGCCTTGGGGTTGCTTATCTACTAAAAGACTAATTCTTCTGAACTGGAAGGAACATAAACCAACCTGATTCTCTAGACACTCTTGGCTTAAGGAATATTTGGAAGTGTTAAACATGGAACAGGCTGTTAAAAGACTTTGAAAAGAGCCTAGAGGACCACTGGGATATTGTCTGCAAATTCCTAAACAGACCACGCTGTGCAGAGTAACTGATAACATCAGCCTGAGCGAGTAGACATCCTAAAATAACATGATGCTGAGCTCACGGATCATGTGTGTGCTCTTACTGGGGTTTGAGCCAAGTAGGTATTTTTTCTACTGTAGTAGGGGAATGAGTTTTAGGATGGTGTATCCATGTTCCAACCAAGGTTATTATCGTTAACGAAAACGAACGAAATGACGAAAACTAGAATTGTAAAAACATTTTCGTTATCTGAAATAAATAAAAGCTACAGTTAAAAGAAAAAAGGATAACTAACTGAAGCTGTATTGTGTGTTTACAAAACTAACTAAAACAGATAAAAATTATGGATAAAATTCCCTTCGTTTTTGTCTTTGTCAATGTTTTTTTTTTTTTTTTAATTTTGAACATGCAAAGAAAAATAAGACAAAACAAAGCAAATCAAGACATAAACAAAATAACATTCAAATGGACAGAATTTATCCTCAAGCACATACAAGTCTGAATATTGCATGGTCGAAAAGGAGTAGGAAGAAGTATAAACTTATTTAATCCTACCCCTCAGTGCTTTTACACCTTTATCATTAACTTAATACAACAATCAGCCTATACTATTTCCCTGATTTTAGCATCGAACCACAACAATCCACAATGCAGTAACTGAATTCTCCACAACAGTATGTTCATGTCAGTACAGTCATACAAACAGACTCAACAAATCAAACATTCTCTTCAATAATTACATCAGATTTATCAGTACAACATCATCCATAAACAAACAGGCCTCATTGTCATTATTAAATACTGTACATCTCAAGAATCAATTCTTTATATCTTTTTTTTAAAAACTGAATTATGTTTGATATTTGTCTTATCTCCACACACAATTTGTTCCACAGTTTTATTCCACAAATGGTGACACAGAAATTTTTTAATGTAGTGCGTACTTTATGAATCTTTAAATTTAATTTTCCCCGTAGCCTCCCTCTCTTTCACAAAATATTTCTTGAATATTGCCTGGTAGTAAATTATTCTTTGCTTTATATATTATTTGAATAGTTTTGAATTCCACAAGGTCAATGAGTTTTAAAGTTTTAGATTGTAAAAATAGTGGGTTTGTGTGTTCCCGAAAACCAACATTGTGAACTATTCTTATTGCTCTTTTTTGCAATATAAAAATTCTATGTAATGAACTTGTATATGTATTTCCCCATACCTCGTTGGACTGATACAAAATCGATTTATTTCGCTCAAGCAGTTTTATCTGCTGGCACCGTACGGCACTTCACGGTCCGTCACTTCTCGTCACTTGTCATTTAGAGTCGTCTTCTCGTCCCCCTTCTACCTGGAAACATGGAGACTAAAGTTGGGAGAAAGTCCTGTATGGGATTACTGTAAATACGACTGCAAGGAAGATAAAAGATATGAAAAAACTAAAACTAAACAAAAACTAAGCATTTAGAAAATAACGAAAACTAATAAAAACTAGCAAAACTGCTCTAAAAACAAATTAAAATTAACTAAATTAGAGAAAAAAAGTCAAAACTAAATAAAACTACACTATAATGAAAAATCCAAAACTATTATAATCTTAGTTCCAACCACATTCTTGACTGGGGAGGCAGTTGTGGCCTAAAGGGCTAGAGCAGGGGTGTCAAACTCATTTCAGTTCAGGGGCCACATACAGCCTAATATGATCTAAAGTGGGCCGGACCAGTAAAATAATATAAATAATAGGATAAGAACTTAGAAATAATATCAACTCCAAAGTTTTCTTTATGTTTTTGAATGAAAAAAGTAAAATTCCATCATGAAAATGTTTACATCTACGAACCGTACTTGAACGTAACATGAACAAATATGAACACCCTGAAAATTTTGAAGAAAAAAAGTGTTGTTAACAATATTAAGCCTAAATTGATCATTTACACACATGCATCACAACTTACAGATTTAGTAACAGGCCGAATATTGTTTAAATTCCACACACTCTCTTAAGACATTTCAGATTGTTCATATTTGTTCAGGTTATTCATTTTTTTTTTTTTTTTTTTTTTTTGACAAAAGGACAGTCTGTAAATGTAACTTTTTTTCTAATTTTGCTTTTTTTATACTAAAACAAAGAGGAAAATTTGCAGTTTTCATTATTTATAGTTTATTATGATAGTATGTTACTAGTCTGATCCACTTTCGATCGAACTGACCTAAAATGATTTCAACCAGTAAAATAATAACATAATAATAAATAAATAATGTCAAGTCCAAACTTTTCTCTATGTTTCAGAGCGAAAAAGCTTCATTTACATTATGAAAAGGTTTACATCTACAAACTATCCTTTCAAAAGATGTGAATAACATGAACACACTGAAAAAATAAGTGTAATTTTAACAATCTCATGCTTCATTTTATCATTTACACATGTACATTATAACTTACAGATCACAGTGGATCTACAAACACAAAAAACATTTAATAACAGACAGAATATTGGTAAAACTATTCTTACTTCTCTTAAGAAATTTCAGGTTGTTCATATTTGTTCAGGTTATTCACATTTTTTGCGAAATAATACTTTGTTTTAGTGTAAATACATGAAAATATTTACATGTACAAAGAGAAAAATTTGGAGTTGTCATTATTTCTATGTTATTATGATAGTATTTGACTGGTCCTGCCCACTTGAGATTGAATTGGTCTGAATGTGGAACCTGAACTAAAAGGATCGTTAATATCTTAAGTGTAATTTTTGTATTTCACAAATTCATCCCAGAGGCCAAATCGGACCCTTTGGTGGGCCAGATTTGGCCCCTGGGCCGCATGTTTGACACCTGTGGGCTAGTGAGTCGTGAGTAATATACAAAGGACAGACAGAACCCTCCATCCATCTGCATCTGCGTCTTTAACGTAGAGCATAAATGAACCCTTACTTTTGTTATCCAGAAGGCACATTGGCTCCATGAAGCTCATCTACCGTAAATGTTGAATGAGTAGCACGCAAGACAAACACTGCCGGCCGGCTTGACCATGCAGAGGAGAATCGCGGCTGGCTTGACCGCAGTAAAGGGAGGAGCCACTACAAGGAGGATGAAGAGCCGGATGCAGCTGCGGAGCTGCAGGTTGCCGACCCCTGGACTAGACGGACATGGATTAAACAAAAATTTGACATGTGAGGTGTTAAATCTACCCTCTAGAACTTTTCATGAAGCAAAACAGAGCACACACTTTCACTATTTGAACTTTTGATCTCATTGTCTTTCATTTTCTTTGGCCCATCTTATTTATAACTTAAAAGCAGTTCTGAGTCATAAGAAATGTGTCCCAACCTTTGTGTGAACTTATTTTTCTCTTTTCCGAGGTAAAAAAGGTGAGTTCAGGTCACACCACGGCTCAGGTGGTTGTTAAATCCATGCACAGCGATGTTTACTAAAATGCAGATGATGATATAAGTCAAGCAGCTGAGATGTCATCACAGTTTTGTCGTTGCTGCGACACTTCCTCTTCACATGTCGCACCGATCCATCATCTCTAGATTTTGAAAGAAAACGGTAGAAAAAAAGACGGCACCATAACATTTGAGTCTACGGAGGACAAATTCATAAATCTCCTCACACTTCCCCCACTGTAACTCCACCCCTTATTTTACTCACACTGAAGCATATCAGATTATTCTTGTATATTAGTGCAAGTGTTCAATTTTGGAGATGTGAGAAAGACAGAGCTGCTGAAGGATTATGCAGAAAAAAAGATAAGAGAGGTAGGGATGGGAATCGAGAACCGGTTCTTTTTGAGAACCGGTTCCTTGGAATCGTTTGCCTGCCTGCTTAACAATTCTGCTTATCGATTCCGCCTTCATTGTGCATGCGCGATGATGTCATACGTGCATTGTTTTGGTCAGAACGTAGCCAACATGGTGTTGAGGCAGAAACGGTCTAAAAAGACGACACCAGGTCCACTTACTTGGAACACTGTCAAAGCTTCCATGTCTTCAAAAGGGTGGAATCCCTCCAATATCCTCAAACATTTGTCCACAGCATGTGAATCATTTACAGGAATGTCACGTATTTGATACGCTACTTAGCGACGCTTGTGAATGTCGTGGAAGAGTGAATGCCGGGCCGGTTCTGGTTCTGGTGTGTGCAACAAACGTCGTAACTCCTCAAATACAAGTTTCCGTAGGTAAGAAGGGAAAGGAAATGAGGTGTACAACAATGGGAGACGAGCCGAGTCGAACCGGTTCCACGTAGTAGAAATGCAGCAATAGAGGAATTAGTAATGTGTCTTTAGTTTCACTTTCACTGTAGCCCCCCCCCCCCCCCCCCCCCCCCGAACCGGCCTGGCATCATCTGTTATTATTATTTGTACATACTGTATATGTTATATTTTCTGTGCAGATGGAAATATAAACGACAGTTCATGCAAACACACCTGTTTGTACTCTTTTATTCCCTCACCCAATGAGAATCGATAAGAGAATCGATAAGGAATTGGATCGATAAGCAATATTGATAATGGACTCGGAATCATTAAATTCTTAACGATTCCCATCCCTAAAGAGAGGTATGTTGACAATGTTTAGTGTTAGCATGACATGGAGACGTGAATGATAGTTCACTAAATTCAGACACCCAGAACTCCACCTGTACTCTTCGTTCCCAAAGGCCCGTACCACTCTTGGTCGATCCTCATTCCAGTTTTCTGCTGCTAATGATTGGAATTCTTTAGAACAATCCCTAAAACTCACCCCGTTCATATCACTTTTGTCATTTAAAAGGTCAGTGAGGGTGTATTCACACCAGGAAAGTCCGATAGTTCACTTGCTTTGGGCCGAACCAATTTTTTTTTATTTTTTTTTTTTTTTTAGTGCGGCTCGCTTTTACATTGTACATTTTTGTAAATGGACCAAAATCTGTAAACAAAACCACGTGTGCTGAGGTCATTCAGCCATTGGACAGAAATGAGCAGTGTCGATTAAAGCGCTAAGTCCAAAGTCAAAGGACAGAATCATGGAAATTTTGTGTGCTGTTTTTGTTATCATCATAGCGATATGGTTTTTACAGATGCAGACGTTTGCACAATTGTTTGAGCACAAAGAGCATTTGATGCAACGTCATGTTTCCAATATTGTAGAATAATTTCTCAACAACGAAGACACATGACAAGACGGCTACGGAGGACAGCGCTCATGTGTGCACATCATGTTGTGACTTGGTATTCTTCACACAAGACGTAACAGGTATGAAGTTGGAATTATGCTAGTATATGAAAAGACTGTTATCAAAAAGCATTAGTGCTACGAACTGCTCACCCATGTGTAGCTATTCTATATCACCATTAAGTTTAGCCAGGTAAAGAATTCCTTAACGCAGGTAAAGCTTGCTGGGGGTGATGAAGTTGTTTATTATTTTTCTTTTCAAACACATCAGACAAATCTAACTGGAGTCCTGAAAATGAAATGTCCGCATGTTACTGTTTTGCATAAGCACTGAATCCAACCCATACCCACGCTGAAGCTCAGTTACCAGGAACATAAACAAGAATGATACTGGCTTTGACCTCTGCCTTTCTACAGTGTGAATATGAACCATTTCCACAATGGTAAAAAAAAAACTCAACTGTGTCGGATCGGGTCCAGGCTTTTTTCACACCTCAAACGAACCGCACCAGGGTTCGTATGGTACCATGCCAAGACCACCTCTTCAGCTGGGTCTCGGTTCACTTGTTTGGTCCGGAACAGAGTTCGGTGGTTTTTATTCACACCAGCCCAAAAGGTACGAACCAAGGGGCCAAACAAACTCTGGTTCACTTTAAACGAACCAAACAAGGCAGGTGTGAGAACATCCTGAGAGTTACCCTTCAGGACCACTGCACCTGTTTTTAGCCTTTCCATGTTATATGACATTGTGTACATGTAATCCAGGGGCGTCCAGTCCTAGTGCTTGAGGGCTGGTATCCTGCATGTTTTAGATGTTTTCCTCTTCCAGCACACCGAACGGTCGTTATCAGGCTTCTGCAGAGCTTCATGATAGGCCTATCATATGAAAGTTGTCTTTCAAAGGCCTCCGGAAAGCACACTGCCTATCGCAGTTTTATTTGTCTGTTCGCTGTACATGTAATCTGTTCTGCTGTTTATTCTATTTGTTTGTTTGTTTGTTTGTTGTATGTGTAATCTGTTGTGTTGTTCATTCTGTTTGTTTGTTTGTTTGTTTGTTTTTTTGTTTGTTCATTCTGTTTGTTCATTCTGTTTGTTTGTTTGTTTGTTTGTTTTGTTTGTTTATTGTACATGTAATCTGTTCTGTTGTTCATTCTGTTTGTTTGTTTGTTTGTTTGTTTGTTGTACATGTAATCTGTTCTGTTGTTCATTCTGTTTGTTTGTTTGTTTGTTTGTTTGTTGTACATGTAATCTGTTCTGCTGTTCATTCTGTTTGTATGGTGCCTCTGGGCCAGGTTGTTATTGGAAATGAGAATCCGTTAACAACCTGGTTAAAAAAACGTAAAATAAAATAAAATAAAATAAAATAAATAAAAACAAACCAGACAAACAAAGCTCATATGTACTCAGTTAATTGTTGACAATAACAAAAAAAAGATAATTCAGAACATGCCATGTAGAACATTTGCATGTTAAGTACATAGTATTATGTTCTACTGGATTTGAAAAAAAAAAAGAGTAATCCCACATGCTTTGATTAACTTCGATTATAAAACACTTTCACCCTGATGTTGTTTATGCCACACAGTGCTTATGCATTGTCACGATAAATGTCTCTTGTATCCACAGTTGCATTCATTTTTCACAAAAAGATTCTCAACAGGGTTCAGGTCTGGACTCTGTCATGGACGATTCATGTGAGAAAGTGAGCAAAATGAGCCAATGTCAGTAAATAATATAAGGTAATAATATTATGGGGGGGGGGGGATGACTTATTCTGCTGTATGTGTTGTAATATAACAAAATACACACAGTTTGCTCTGATGACTTGAACATTTATACTGCCAAATTATTAATAATTCTAAAATGAGATTGAAAGTCTGCTCTGTTAAATACTGGAGGCACATTATGTATTTGAATGCACAGGCTGTACCTACGTTTGGTCCAAAATATAATTATTGGAGCTGACTGACACCGTACAATTATTATTGCTTTTCTATTGGCATCTAAATCTCCTTTTTCGGTGTTTGCCTCCTGTTCCTCACTCATTTTCAGTTTCATGTTGATGACTAGGGGGGGCAGTTCCTGCTATGTTTGTTTAATAAACTGCTCAAGAACGACAGTGTTCAGTGTTTGTAACCAAATATGTCCTAGAATCCTTAAATCATGCACAATCAGACATAATCCCTTATTAGTCAAAGGTGCGAGCCATGCATAGTGTCCTAATAGAATAGAATAGAATAGAATAGAATAGAATAGAATAGAATAGAATAGAACACACATGTCAAACATGCGGCCCAGGGGCCAAAACGAAGCCAAAGGGTCCAATGGATGGATGAATTTGTGAAATGCAAAAATTACACTGAAGATATTAACAATCAATCCTTTTACTTTAGGGCCCATATAAAGCCTTACTTTAACCTCAAGTGGGCTAGATGAGTAAAATACTATCATAAAAACCTACAAATAATGACAATTCCAAATTTCTCCTCTGTTTTGTGTAAAAAAGCGAAATTACATTAAAATGTGTAAATTTACAAACTACACTGTAAAAACAATCTGTAATTTAACAGAATTTTCACTGTTTATTTTGTAGATTTTTCCTGTATTTTTGAGATACAGGAAAATATCAATGAAATGACAAAAATAGACTATGATTTTACATGTCAAATGGAAAATAACATGAAAAAGCTGTAACTGTGAATAACCAAAAAATGTCCATTTTTTTTAAAGAAATTTTTTTCTTTTTTCACAGAAAAATACAGTTAAAAATGTATCAAAATTTCACAAATATTTCTTCTCCATTCATGAGATTAAACTGTTAATTTAAAGTTTAATACAGTTAGAAAAAAAAATAATAATAAAATGAGATAAAATTATTGACAATTAACCGTTAAAGAAGTATTTGTTCTGTAAGTTTAACAAGACTTGTTTGTTAATTGACAAATATCTTGTGTAATTACAGGAGGTTTCACAACAAAAATATTGAATAAATGTATCTTTGTGAATGTATAACATGTATAAGCACTGATAAACTGTCCAAATACAGTTTTTATCAGTGGATTGTACAACTTAGTCTCACTGAAAATTATTTATATATTTATTTATAGGTCATTTGATTGTTTTAATACATGTAAATATTCTTTATTAAACATTAAAAAGTCAAAAAAAATATGCAAAATCTCATGTAAAGTGAGGGCAAAAAACTGTATTTTAATTATGGAAAATTACCGTATTTTTATGAGATGGTTGTTTTACAGTATTTTTTTGGCACCCCTGCTGCCGGAATATTACGTTGTTGTGTTTTTTTTACAGTTTTTTTTTTTTTTTTACAGTGTAGCCTTTCATGAAAAATATGAAAAAACAGAAATGTCCTAAGAGAAGTAAGTGCAATTTTAATAATAATCAGCCACTTACTAAAATCTTTGGTGTATTTGCAGATCCATTGTGATCTGTAAGTTATAATGCACATTTACAAATGATAAGCAGAGGCAAAATATAGTTAAAATTGCACTTATTTTTCTTAATAAATGTAATTTTTTTCATGGTTGTTCATGTTATTCACATTTTTAAAGAGATGGAAATGTTTCCAGAATGTAATTTTACTCTTTTCACTATAAAACACATCAAAATGTTTGGAGTTGACATTATTTATATATTGTTATGTTATTAATTTACTGGTCCGGCCCATTTCGGATCATATTAGGAGGATATGGCCCCTGAACTAAAATGAGTTTGACACCCCTGGAATAGAACATCTCTATTGTCAATGAAAACAATATATGATGAAATGTGTGTTGCTATATCTATTCAGTGCAAGAGAGTTAAAAACAGACAATAAATAAATAAGTGTAAAGTGTAGAAAGTCACACATGTGCTCACACTGATGTGCATTAGACATCATGATGATACTGATATGCAATGTTGTGCAAATCTACCCCCATTTTGTCTTCAGTTTGTATTCAGTTCTTCCTATTTTTTGAACTACTATGCTCTATTTCACCGAAACTATTCTAATGGTTCGTTATACTTTTCTGCCTGGCATCATTCACACCAATCCTTCGAACACTGCCTCTGTTTGCAGCTTTGTTTGCGAACTCTCTTTGGCACCTTTGCTTTAATAAGCCAGTGTTCCCGTACGGAGATGAATACATGAGCGAAACCATATTTTTTTTCCCGAATCACAGCCACTAATTGTCAGCGGTTCTCGTATTAGCATGTGTTATATACAAAAGATTAAAAGAAAGACCTGCAGAATCCTGTAACAAACAAGCTAAATAACTTTCCAGCTTTTTTTTTTTTTTTTGCAGCGGCTTCGTGACAGTGGGCGAGCGTGATACTGCTGGGTGATCATTATCCAAATCTTGTCTTGCACATGAGGCTGGTTGGTATAGAGAAGTCTGTACGCTCATGTGCGACAGGTGTTGGTTTTCTACAATCAGAGCACAAACGCCGAAACCGACACACAGTCGCAGAATAATTTTACCCACAGCTACAGTCACGGTAATTCCCTCCTTCAATCTACCGTCCATTCAGTGTGACAGTGGTGTTTCGATGTGTGGGGTTTATAATAATAGGTTGGGTTGGCTGGAGGCAGAGGGGGGCTGACACAGCGCTTCACATGTGTTAACATGGTACAAGCTCACTGATGAGGCCCGCTGAGAGACCAGCAAACGGAATCATCTCGGCGAGCGGGCTCACTCTGTGCAAAGGGACTTGATGAGGGCGGATATGATTCATGGACCTTGTTGGCTTTGCGATGCAGATTTCTCTGTTTTCTCTTTGCTTTTATGTGTGTGTGTGTATGTGTCTTTCTCTTTAACCCTTAAGGCAGTGGTTCCCAACCTTTTTTGGCTCATGACCCCATTTTAATATCACAAATTTCTGCCAACCCCAGACATTCAAAACGCAGACATTTTTTTGTTAAAATTAGTTTGTTTTTGATAATAGTTTGCTATACTATGTTGCAAACAAATGTTAATTTTAGATGACATTTAGTCTATATAATGTATATTATTATGGACAGAGGCAGAAAAGCCAGGTGTAGATTACTGCACAAAGTGAGAATTTTATTTTCCTTGGTCAGGATATGTACAGTCAGTCCAGCTTGGATTTACAAGGCTGACAATTAATACTGAACAAACAAGACCTCAAACTATGAATTACACTGGGTTACAAAAAAAGAAGTTTTTTGCAAGTTGTCTAGGTTTTTTCAACTGAATTAGGACCATTTTGCACCGCTAAACCCAAAAATGACATCTGTTTTTCTCAATCAGGTCAGGTTTTTTTGCTAATTTGATTTTGAAAAATTTGATCTTCTCACAAAATTGATTACATTTTTGTGACTTTATCAGTTGATTTTTTATATAGTTCTCACCCAAAATAGGTTTTAAGAGAAAAAAAAATCATTTTCTAACAGGATTCCTGTTAGGCACAATGGTGTATTCACCGCAGATGTAGCAGAATACGTCAGGCTTATTTTTGCAAGATCTTCTAGTCGAAGCCATTTCATTCACCTGTAATATTAAAAAAAACATTAATCATTAATTGGCAAAAGTAAAATCTTCAGAACTCATTTACTGCAAGAAATATGAAAGAATTTTGTATTATATGATGTGAAAATGCCCATAAATGTAAGCAAAAATGTTAAAAAGCCAATTTGTTGCATAGTTCAGAAAGTTGACCTGACTGAGCAAAATTAATGTGATTTTTGGATTCAGCACACCAGAATTATCCTAAATCAGCTCAAAAAACTTGAACAATAAATTTGTTGTTGGCCAGTGTTATGAAAGAGCTGCAGCATCTTAAACCGACCACAATGAACATTTGACAGATAAACAGTACCACAGTGCTTCAGTTTCAGCTTCACAGTTTGTCATGTCTTTTATGGATTAGGATTGTCTCTCTCAACTCACCATATACTTCTTAATTTTTTTCTTTCTTTCTTTCTTTTTTTCTTTTTTCTTTTTTTTTATCAGTTACTAGAAATTTCAGGCAACCCCATTTGAATTCCAGGCGACCCCACGTGGGGCCCTGACCCCAAGGTTGACAAACAGTGCCTTAGGGGTCCACGGTCACAGCCCCGTGACTTAATCACATGACATTTTCAACACATCATAGCGTCGGAAGTCGGTCACATAGACCAGTGGGGACAATTGCATTCGAAAGTGCGGACTCTCCCACTTTTTATTTGATGTTGATAGAGCAAATACAACCGGAGTTATGACGCTGAGCAAACAAGAGAAATAGCACTATTAAAGCAATATAAAGCAGCGTTATATTTCTGACCATATCTTCATCATTTTTTGTCCTTTTGTCAAAATGGTAAAAAAACTGTCCGAATCTGCAGATTCTAATCCACAGACTGCATTAGCATTACAGCACAGGTGTCAAACATGCGGCCCGGGGGCTAAATCTGGCCCGCCAAAGGTTTCATTCTGGCCCACGGGATGAAAGTGCAAAAATTAACCTGAACAGTCCAGGTTGTCCAAATCCTTTTGGTTCAGGTTCCACATACAGACCAATGTGATCTCCAGTAAAAATAACAACACAATAACACATAAATAATGACAACTACTAATTTTCTTTGTGAAAAATTATGTGGAAAAAATTGAAGTGGAAAAAAATAACATTACACTGTGAAAATATTTACATTTACAAAACTATTCTTTCACAATAAAATGCAAATAAATACATAAATAAAAACAAAGATGAACAACCTGAAATGTACAATTTTAACAATATTCTGCCTGTTACTAAATGTTTGGTGCATTTATGGATCCACTGTGATCTGTAGTTGTGTTAATAATCACAGATGTAATATTGTAGAAATTGTTAAAATTTTTTGTCAGAAACTCCAAAATTTTAACAATTTTCTGCATGTTACAAAATGTTTATGTAACACTGTGTGTAAATGTACATGAATAAATAATAAGTTGAGGCATAATATTGTTAAAATTGCACTAATTTTTCAAATGAAATTTCAGTTTTTTCAGGTTATTCACATCTTTTTTGTAAAATGTAAATATTTTCATAATTTAATTGGGGTGTTTTTGTACTAAAACAAAAAGAAAAACTTGGACTTGTCATTATTTATAAGTTATTAAGTCGTTATTTTACTGGTCTGGCCCACTTGAGATCAAATTGGGCTAAATATGGCCCCTGAACCAAAATGAGTTTGACACCCCTGCATTACAGGTAAAGGTGAGAATGACCCCACCTGAACCAAATGCAGAAACTGGGAGGACCGGGGGGGGTGAGAAAACCAGAGAAAACGCCTATGTAAAGATATGCTTTTATGTCAAATATTTGAGTACAGTGTTAATTTATTACAATTTTAATTTTATATATCTAATATTTGGGGCCAATATTCACTTTAAAAGTCTTTGAAAAGGTTCGTTAAGCATCTTTGTGTTATTTATGCAATAAATTATATACATTTTTCAAATCGGATTTTATATATTTTGTGTGTTTTTTGTCCTTTTGTGTTGATATTGTAGGTTAAAGTGAAAAAATAAGACAGATGAGATAGATGAAGTTGTGCTGAAAAAAAAAACAAGCAAACATGGGTATAGTAAACATTTCTTTATAGAGTATATAAAGTCAATATCAAAAGTACTGAAAAACGGCCAAAGTAGGCTCAGACCACTAAGGGTTAAATGACAAGATCAGGCTGATGGTTGTAGGAGTGGGGTCAGCGAGGGCCTCGGTTTTTAAGTCGCACCAGATGGTGATGAATTTTCATTTAGATGAAATGAATGGATTGTATATAAAACAGACGAAAAATGGCAGCGAGATGTTTGACATGTGCATTAACCGCAGCAACATTAGCTGATTAATTGGAGCTGTGGAGCCATAAATAAATCAGCCTATTGTTGCTTTAAACAGTTAACCTGATGTACAGTGCGGTACATGTGTTTAGCTGTGATGATAACTAAGGGTGGGCCATCTGATGATCTAACGTGGTGATCGATTTCGCAGATGTACACAATCCATCATTTCAGCGACCCGTGGAGGTTTTGTCATTTTATCTCATCCTACTCCTGTCTCCAGAGTTCACATGATCACTTTAAAGACCCGTGGATCTATGCTGCATCAACATCCGATAGCGCTGAAAGGCCTAAAATAGGGCTCTGCTGATTGGACAAATGATTTTATGTGTCTCTTTTGCAAGGATCCAACTCCTTCCGGTTATGGCAGTGGTTCCCAACCTTTTCTGGCTCGTGACCTCATTTTAACATCATGAATTTCTGGCGACCCCAAACATTCAAAATGGAGACTTTTTTTTTGCTAAAATTAATTTGTTTTTGATCATGTAATAGTTTGCTATACTATGTTGCAAATAAACATTAATTTTAGACGACATTTAGCCTATATAATGTATATTATTATGTGTAGCGTAACAGGGTCAGTTATTTTGCAGCAGTGTGGGTATGTAGATTGTGTTGTTTGTTATAATTACACAAAATCTGTTCATTTTATTTTAATTTCTTTTGGTTTATACCTGACATTATAGGCCTCCAAGTGAGTATGTGGAACTTTTAATTTGAGTCTGTTCCCCAACAAGTAGTTTACAGTGTGACACTGCCCGCTGTAACTACACAGCAAAAATTGGAGAGTTGAATCAACTCCCACAGAGTTGATTTTAACTCTTTTTCAGAGTTTATATAGGTCCACACTTTACAGAGTTAAATTAACATTTTCATTGGATTTAATTATTTAACACTACAGGGTGGGGAAGCAAAATTTACAATGAACATTTAGTTGTTTTTTCTCAGCAGGCACTGCGTCAATTGTTTTGAAACCAAACATATATTGATGTCATAATCATACCTAACACTATTATCCATACCTTTTCAGAAACTTTTGCCCATATGAGTAATCAGGAAAGCAAACGTCAAAGAGTGTGTGATTTACTGAATGCACTCGTCACACCAAAGGAGATTTCAAAAATAGTTGGAGTGTCCATAAAGACTGTTTATAATGGAAAGAAGAGAATGACTATGAGCAAAACTATTACGAGAAAGTCTGGAAGATACTATTAAAGAAGAATGGGAGAAGTTGTCACCCGAATATTTGAGGAACACTTGCGCAAGTTTCAGGAAGCGTGTGAAGGCAGTTATTGAGAAAGAAGGAGGACACATAGAATAAAAACATTTTCTATTATGTCAGTTTTCTTGTGGCAAATAAATTCTCATGACTTTCAATAAACTAATTGGTCATACACTGTCTTTCAATCCCTGCCTCAAAATATTGTACATTTGGCTTCCCCACCCTGTATGCCAGAGTTGCCTTTTTAACTCAGAAACCTGAGTTAACTTAACACTGACTGAGTTAACTACCAACACTCACAAGAGTTCATAAATGGTAAATGGATTGAACTTATATAGTGCATGGACTACACAGGAGAGAACTTGATTCCTGTGATGGCGCATATTGCCAAGAATGCTGTGAAGGCATACTGTTAAATGTAAGAAACTTGGAATCTTAAGATACTTATGCATGTACCCTACCTGTGACTCTTTAGACTTAAGTGAGAGCATCTTTAATAGATACATCATTGGCAGACAGATCCTTCAATCCCCTCATCTTCATGGTGCCCAAAGTGCTTTACAATTCCTCACATTCACACACACTCATACAGTGACATCAGTGTCTTGCCCAAGGACACTTCGACACATGGATAGTCGGAGCCAGGACTCGAACCACTGACCTTCTGGTCATTAGACAACCTGCTCTACCAACTGAGCCACAGCAACCCTACATAATCTCACCGACCTGGGTTAAATTAACCCATATGGATTTATTACTTACACTGTCCGAGTTTCTCCTTTAACTCAAACAGAGTTAAATTAGCACCATGAGAGTAACAAAAATAACACTCATTTTACTTCATTTTCACTCTGAAAGTAGTGTTAATTTTTTTTTTTTTTTTTTTTACAGGCTCAGCTGGCTGACAGGCAGCTGTCTGTACCGATAAGGCAGCAGCCGACACCAACTGTACTCCCAGTCATCATTGCCCATTTTTCTGACACCTGTCCTTGTGTATCACCTTTTATTTGGACATTTTACCAGGGAGTATCTCACACTACTTTTTTTTTTTTTTTTTTTTTTTTCTACTTGTCTTGTCCAGTGTCCTAAAAGCAGAATGATAGTCTGGTTCCTTTTGGTGCTGAACAAATTTGCTTTGCCAAGGGTAACTTCATAAAGTATATGAAGTGCCCTTTGATATTCTACTGTGTTTATTATGAGTTTTGTTGAACCACATTTCGATGCCGGACCTGACATGGGGGTGGGGGGGTAGAAGAAGGAGAGAGAACAAGAGAGAAGAAGGTGGCGAAGACCCTCATAAGAAAGTATCAACAATACAAACAGCAACAACCATGGAGACAATTATAATGGTAACAATAACTACAACCAGAACTGAGTAAACTGGGCGGAAGAGAGAGGAAAAAAAACAGAACAAACAAAACTACAAAAAAAAAAAAAAAAGTTGTGTTAATTTTAATCATAAAAAAGTGAATCCATTAAAAATGACTTAAAATTCAATGTGAACAGGATGATTCAAAGAAAGCTGATGCATTTTTTTTTAGAAAATGTATTTTTCTTTTTTTTCTCTCTGACAGTGACAGTCTGATAGAAATTGCACAGGTTCACCTGGTTTGAAATGCAGGGGCCAGGCAAATTAACACTGGAGAGACACAAAACAACACTTCTCCTGAGTTAATTTCCACAGGCTTGACTAACTCTTTTCATTAACCCCAACTCTGAGAGACATTTAACTCACAGTGAGTTAAAACTACACTTTGAGAGTGAAAATTGACTCTCAAATGTTTAACCCTGAAATTTCAATTCTCCAATTTTTGCGGTGTAGAGTTTTTGCACCTTTACCTCTTCCCTTTTGTTCCGGATCTCTGTGGGAGAGGTAAGCAGCCGTACAGTCTGAGAAAATTTTTGGTTTAGCCTCTGCTAATTTAATTTTTTGTATGAACTGGCTAGTTCAAACTGTTTGAGGCGTGCTTATGATGTGCTGAAACACATTTCTTTATCATTTGGTTTGTGCAGGGGCATGTTTTACGGGGGTCGCTGACCAGAGGTTTTTGTGTTTTATGTCAATTTTGTCAGGTATGTTGTATTTTGTTTTAATAATTTAACCCTTTCATGCATGAATTTTGAGAACCTTAATCAAGATATTTTTCCTGAGTGTTTTTCTTCTTCTTTCAGCATGAAAAAAAACAATGTAATGGATTTTTCTATTTTTTTTTTGTTTTTTTTTTAATGAACCTATTTTTCATGGAGTTACAAAAACGTCCACTCAGCTGGACACCGTTTTTTTTTTTATTTTGAAGGTCAGAAACATATATTTACTGACATACTGTGTGAAAACTATTAAATAAAAGCATTTTTAACCTCCTGAGACCCAGCAATGCATTTTTGTCCTCTTTCGGGACAAAAGTTTAACAGTTTTACTTAAAAAAAAAAAAAGTTGTCCATTGTAAAGGCCATCCCATTAAAAAAAATAAATCAATCAAAATATTTTTTTAAAAATGTCTCAGGAAAAAAAAAACAAACAAAAGGAAAAAAAACTGTTCTATTATGTAGTTTCCAATCAAGACAATTGTTTAATGGAAAAAAGCAAAAAATTTCACTTTCCTGGGTCTCAGGAGGTTAATGTTGCTAATCTGATGTTTTCTCACATTTGAACATACTATAATATTAGTTATTACTCACTCAGATAATATGCAAAAAAAAAAAAGAAACTTTTTGGTTGAAAAAAAAAAAACTCTGTTAATTACAGTCTAATAACAATTAGTAATTGATTTAGTTAAAAGAAAGGAAAGTTACAGGAATGTCAGTGTATGGGATGATGCATGAGTGTCCACGGTGTTGGCTGATATGAAACTAAAACAACAAAACCCATGAATATACAAGAGAACAGCTGCAGAATGACTGTCCACTGGAGTGACCACTGTGCATGAAAGGGTTAATGTGTGCCCTTTTGTTCTGGATCTCTGTGGGAGAGGGGCATGTTTTACGGGGGTCACTGACTGGAGGTTTTTGTGTTTTAAGTCAATTTTGTCAGGAACGAAAGAAACAATAAACGGAGACTGCCTCCAAAGTCGTACGTGCGGGTCTCATCCTTCAAAAACACAACGCAGAATCCGACACAACCGGTTACAGTAGAATGGATTGTTATTGGTTTGGTTTGTTTCTTTCTCTTGTTGTTAACGTTTTAGCAGCAAAACTACTGGTTGAATTCATACCAAATTGGGTAGCACCTGATTGATCTTAGAAATAGTTGTATATAGCTTTCTGAATCATAAAAATGGTTCATTGAATGTGTTTGTGGGATCATATTGACCCCAGATTTGTTTAGTAAGTAGTTGTATGTAGTTTTCCTTAAAAAAACACCCAATGTGAATAGTTGTATATAACTTTATTTGCTAAATTTAAAATTATTTTTTTTAGATTTCAATTTCTAGGTTTATTTGAAGTCATAAAAATAGTATGTTCAATATATTTTTGGTTAAAAATCAGTAAAGAATTTAACTTTTTCCTATTTGGATTTCATCTTTTTTGTGTGATTTTTAGGTTTATTTTATTTTTATTTTTTATTTAATTTTTTTTTTTTTTTTTTTTTGGTTTAGTGTGTTAATCCGACATGTCAGGTGAAAAAAAATAACTGTAAAGTCACACAGGTGAGGTTGTACAGAAATAAGAGATACCAAACGAGGCAAGGTAAACAGTTTTTTGGTCTGTGGACATCTAGTCTGCAGATCCAGATGGAGGACAGAGTACAAGGAAAAGTGCAGACTACAACACACCATGACCTGCAGCCTGACCTCAGAACCAAGGCATAGATAGAAGCAGTTATGTTGTGGATTCTCTAACACTCATTGTGTGTCTGTGAAGGTGGGCTCCTTCACTACAGCAACATATCTTTATCTTTTCACCGTTTGCTCAACACCCACACATACCTCGCTCTACTGACCTACTACACTTTTTCTTGATTTAACTCAGTCATGTTGTCTCTCTATTCTCCCTGGGTAGTGACACTTTTTTCTTGATCTGATGCACATAATAGGTTGGGGATTTTTACCCGACCCCTGAAGGGGAGGCAAGGGGTATTGTTTATGGTTCAGTTTGTTTGTTTCAAGGTTATTATCATTAATGAAAACTAACAAAATGACGGAAATTAAAATTGAAAACATATTTTCGTTAACTGGAATAACTACAATTAAAAGAAAAAAAAAACATAACTAACTGAAACTGTATTGTGTGCTTACAAACCTAACTAAATAGGATAAAAATTATGGATAAAATTCCCTTCATTTCCGTCTTTGTAGATGTCAGATTGAAACGAAAGAGATTTATTTCGCTCTAGCAATTTTAGCTAGCAGCACCATATGATATTTAACGGCCCGTCACTTGTGGTTTACAGTCGTCCTCTGGTCCCCACTCTACCTGGAAACATGGAGACTAAAGTTGGGAGAAAACAGCAGAGTCCTGTCTGGGATTTATTTGAATATGACGAAGAAGAAGAGAAAAGATATTAAAAAAAAAAAAAAACTAAATTAAAACTAGACTAAAACTAAGCATTTGGAGAATAATGAAAACTAATAAAAACTAGCAAACCTGCTCTAAAAACTAATTAAAACTAACTGAATTAGAGGGAAAAAAAGTCAAAACTAAATAAAACTAAGCTATAATGAAAAATCCAAAACTATGAGAACCTTGGTTTGTTAACACTGTAGCACCAAAACTATTGGTTGAATTCATACCAAATTGGGTTTGTCAGTGACCCAGAATAAATCGAGATTGCATTTCGGGAAAAGTAGATCAAAGTTCTAATTTTAGAACTATATATATACAGGATGGGGAAGCAAAATTTACAATGAACATTTAGTTGTTTTTTCTCAGCAGGCACTACGTCAATTGTTTTGAAACCAAACATATATTGATGTCATAATCATACCTAACACTATTATCCATACCTTTTCAGAAATTTTTGCCTATTTGAGTAATCAGGAAAGCAAACGTCAAAGAGTGTGTGATTTGCTGAATGCACTCGTCACACCAAAGGAGATTTCAAAAATAGTTGGAATGTCCATAAAGACTGTTTATAATGGAAAGAAGAGAATGACTATGAGCAAAACTATTAGGAGAAAGTCTGGAAGATACTATTAAAGAAGAATGGGAGAAGTTGTCACCCGAATATTTGAGGAAGACTTGTGCAAGTTTCAGGAAGCGTGTGAAGGCAGTTATTGAGAAAGAAGGAGGACACATAGAATAAAAACATTTTCTATTATGTACGTTTTCTTGTGGCAAATAAATTCTCATGACTTTCAATAAACTAATGGGTCATACACTGTCTTTCAATCCCTGCCTCAAAATATTGTACATTTTGCTTCCCCACCCTGTATATATATATATATATATATATATATATATATATATATATATATATATATAGATTTTTTTTTTTTTTTTTTTTTTTTTTTTTTTCCCCCATTTACTTACAATGGGCTGAATTTCACATATCTGTAACAGCAAAACTATTGGTTGAATTCATACCAAATTAAGTTTATAGATTGCCAGTGACCCAGAAGAGATGTCATTACATTTTGGGAAAAGTAGGTCGAAGTTCAAATTTTTAATGAATTTAAAAAAAAATTTTCTCTCCCATTTACTTATAATGGGTGAAATTTCAAATGTCTTTATAAACATCAATTTTGTTTCAATTTACTTCAGACTTGGCACATACATAGAGGCAATTGATACGCTGACATCAGCACATGCATAGACATGATGACATCAGCTGGATCCATGCCAAATATGCTCCAATAAGTGCAAGGGGCGGGGTTTGTTGTGCCTGACACCACTTGTTTTTCTGTTGTTTTTTTCAGTTTTCTTAATTTTGACTCCACTTCCCTGTTGTATTCCAGAATGCTGGGTTGGCAGTTGGTTAATTGTTTCGATTTTTTTTTTTTTTTTCCTACGATAACTGGAAGCTCACAATATAAATAGTACTTGACAGTTCCATACAAGATGTGATTCACATCTTGATATTCTGGAGCAAATAAACCAAATGTGGGTTGTTTTGTGGGGACTTTTTAAATGTTCAATTCCTATATTTTACTAATCAATGAGAGCATTTTTATTTCACCGTCCATCCCTATACTTTAATTTCATGAGCAAAAACACCTCCTCTCTGCCTAAGATTTCATGACACAGTTTACTTTATTTAAGATGATTTGTTGAACCAGTAGAACCACATCTAACCGAATCTGATTATTGATCAGAATTTAAAGCTGTCAATCACATATTTAACCTCAGCATCTTGACTGGATAAATTTCCCCCATCACAGAGTAGATTTTGGACAGCCCACAAACAGAGCGCACATTCCTCTCAGATCACTTGAATTATAATACGCTGAAAAGTAATTATGGAATTTTTACCCAGTGACGCCAAGAAATCATCAAGCTCCACTGCTTTAAGCTGTCAAAACAAACAAATGACTTAGAGCCTATTAGCGTCCCATACACTTTGCATTGTTGATTTCTTTCTTTCTTTCTTGGTCCATCTTTCATACCGCTGAGCTCACTGTTGCATTGATGACAGCTCCTGGCAGATCACAATAGTCCATGCAGATGTGCAGCCCTTGTTTGTGGAAATAAGGGATTAACTGATAAGCAGAACCACAGCTGTTTGGTATTTATTCATCTATTTATTTATTTCAGGTTCCTGATACTTAACATTTTGTTTTCAGCCTTTAAATGGAAGCTATGTTCAGTTTATAACCCTTTACATACAGACTATAAACAATGCAGTTTGAGAAGCAACATGGCTGGCAGCTGTGGAGTGGACAATGACCTACTTTTAACTCCTAAAGACCCAAACCTCCAAACCATCTACTGATCTAAAGTGTTTAATACCTGTTGATCTTCTAATCCTATCAATACGTGTAAATAATTGGTGTAAAATACAGTTTGTCATCTTTTCATGGTCATCAGATATCACCCATTTGGACGTTCAGAGGCTCCGTAGTTGCCGTGGAAACATCATCATCTTCTACAACATTGATTCACCAGTAAAACCCATGGAGTTGGATCAATGACAAAAGATGGAGACACTAGGTTTATGTTCAGTTAATGACAGATTTGCTGAAAAACTCACCTTTTCTTCAGTTTTCTGTATTTCTGATTTAATATCCCTCAACTTTAATCTGATCTTTAATGAACATCTACATGATCAATGAATTAAATGTAGGAAAATACCTGATTTACACTTTAAAACCACAAAATGCAGAGGATAATATACAGGGGCGCCACTACCAATTGTGGGTCCCATGAAAGGTAAACTTTGTCGATCTGTCAGGCCAGAGTAACTTACACTGGCGTGAAACAAAACTGAAACTTAACATGCTTTCAACGTCCGAGTCCCGACTTCTATGCCTCTACACTGTAAAAAAAAAATCTGTAATTTAACAGAATTTTCAGTGTTTATTTTACAGATTTTTGCTGTATTTTTAAGATACAGGAAAATATCAATGAAATGACAAAAGTAGACTGTGATTTTACATGACAAATGTAAAATAACACAAAAAACTGTAACTGTGAATAACCATAAAATTTAAATTTTTTAAAAGAAATTTTTAATTTCTTTAATTTTTTTTTCCACAGAAAAATACAGTTAAAATACATTTGCAAATGTATCATAATTTCACAAATATTTATTTTCTATTTATGAGATTAAACTGTTAATTTAAAGTTTAATACTGTGAAAAAAATAAAACGAGATCAAAATTCTGACAATTAACTGTAAAAAAAAGTATTTGTTCTGTAAGTTTAACAAGACTAGTTTGTTAATTGACAAATATCTTGTGTAATTACAGGAGGTTTCACAACAAAAATGTTGAATAAATGTATTTTTGTGAATGTATAAAATGTAGAAGCAGTGATAAACTGTCCAAATACAGTTTTTATCAGTGGATTGTACAACTTAGTCTCATTGAAAATTATTTATATATTCGCTTATTTATAGGTAATTTGATAGTTTTAATACATGAAAATATTCTTTATTAAACATTAAAAAGTGGGAAAAAAAAAAAGAAGAGCGAAATCTCATGTAAAGTTAGGGCAAAAAACTTATTTTAATTATGGAAAATTACCGTATATTTATGAGATGGTTATTTTCTGTTATTTTACAGTGCTTTTTCAGCACCCCTGCTTTTACTGTTTTTTGTTTTGTTTGTTTGTTGGTTTGTTTTGTTTTTTTTTACAGTGTATTATACAGCGGATCTTACACGAGATTTTCACAACTTCTAACCTGTATCCACTGGACCCCCTCCACTTCTCCATGGGCCCCCTACAAAGGCTGGGCTCCATGAATTTGTCATGTTTACCCCCCCTTAATGGCACCCTAGATAATATATACAGTAAATGGTGATAAAATACTTAAGAAATATTAGAGACAAAAATTCATTTTTGTAATTACCACAAAAGTAACACTGGGTCTTTATGGGTTAAATATAGGAAGTTAACCCTTTCATACATAGTGGTCCGTACAGTGGACATCTGTTCTCTTGTATATTCATGGATTTTGTTGTTTTAGTTCCATATCAGCGAACACAGTGGACACCCAGAAAGCAAAAATCAAAATCTTACCAAGTGTACTTTTCTTATTTCTAGTCCAAATATCTCATCACACTTAAAATCAGACAGAATCACCTACAGAGGAACTTTTCAGTGAGATATAAGAACTGATTTATAGACAACAGATCTGCAAAATCTGATTTCAACAAATCTTACCAAGATCATTTTCACTTGTTCCATTGGCAAATTTTTTTTGCTTGAATTAAGCAAAAACACATTTACTCTTTAGGTGATTATGTCTCATTTTAAATGTGATGAGATATTTTGACTAGAAATGAGAAAAATACACTTGGTAAAATTTTGATTTTTACAGTGCATGCACCATCCCATACACTACAATTCATACTGTTACTCTAACTTTGCTGTTCTTGATAAACCTGATCTGCACTAACATGTTTAAGTGTAAAGTGTTAAGTGTTTTTGTTATTAAACTTTTTTTTTTTTTTTTTTTGCATATTATCTCAATGAAGTGAGTAATGACTAGTATTAGTGTATGTTAAAATGTAAGAAAACCTCTGATTAGCTGCATTAAAAATGTTTTTATATCATAGTTTTTTACACAGTTTATCAGTAAATACGTTTCTTTGCTTCAGAAATTAAATGTTTGGCGTCCAGCTGAGTGGACATTTTTGCAATTCCATGAAAAATAGGTTTATAAAAACTTTTTCATTTTTTTCAAATTTTCATTATTTTTTTAATGCCTAGAGGAATAAAAACACTCAGGGAAAAAAAAAAATCTTGTTTAAGGCTCTTACAATTCATTCATGAAAGGGTTAAATATAGAAAAAAAAAAAAACACGTTTACAGTGAAAAATGCAAAATACAGAGGATAACGTAAGTAAGTAAAGCTTTATTTATCTAGCACTTTTTAAAACAACATGTTACAAAGTGCTTCACATAAAGAGGAGACAGATCAAATCAAATCAAATTTTAAGCCAATTTACAGTTTAAAATGTTCAAATAAATGGTGATAAATCACTTAACAAAGGTTAAACAGAGAGAAAAATTAATTTGGGAACTGCCATAAAAGTAGCTCTGGCTCTTTATGGGTTAAAACCAATACAGTTGTTATTTAACATTTTCACAAAAGACATAAAGACATATTTCTGCAGTGACAAATGTGGGTTTGAAGCCGCTAATGTGGTCAATAGCTCTGCATGTCATATCATATAAAAATCCATCTGTCCACACTCTACAGATGAAAGATCATAATTCATGGATTGTGACTATGACTAAAAGCATGTCATGGTGTTTTGTCCAGATTGTCTTTGTGTTATCAGTAAAATTTTCCACATTTGTTTCCTGGTTTTTGAAGCTGAACATCTCAATCCACTGTCTTTTTCAATTACAGACACCTCACTAATATCTGAGGCTCAAATGTTTTGTTTTGTTTTGTTTTTTTTCCCTGTTTTCAGCTGCTACCTCTGACACATGAAAACATCACAGGAGTGCAAAGGTCAGAGTTCTGAACTTAAGCTGCCGTAGTGAGCGGCGCTGACAGCTCATTCATATCATCTGAGTGCACAGGGAAAGCCCTGCATGTTTACAGTCGCCCGCTTGATTTATTAGCGCAGCGCTAGCATCCGCAACACATTTGTTATCCTGCACTCCAGTTAAAAAGCCCATTCATTACACATTAATTAGTTGCTGATAGCAGCCCCTATACACTTTTCGACAGTGCCAAAACACTGGAAAGGTGTCAGAGATCAGGTTTTGTTGCCAATGTCTGTATTGAGTCGGGAGGTTGTGAAAGTTGATCGCCCGTCCACTGGGGCTTAAACTGCGATGCGTATGCCGTAAACTCTGGAAGTTGAGAAATGCGTTGGTCAAGTAAGTGCTAATGCAGGGGTGTCAAACATGCAGCCCACCAAAGCGTCCAGTTCAGCCCCTGGGGTGTTTTTGCCAAGTACAAAATTCCACAGTCTTGAACTGAATTAAGAAAAAAAAAAAGTATCTTGAATTAAGGAAAAAATATTGAATTAAGCCAAAAAAAAAAAAATCTTCAATTAAGTAAAAAAAAAAATCTTCAATTTAGCAAAAAATCTTGAATTAAGACAAAAAATATCTGCAATTAAGTTTAAAAAATCTTAAAATAAGCCAAAAAAAAATCTTTAACTAAGTAAAAGAAATCTTGAATTAAGCAAAAAAAAAAAAAATCTTCAGTTAAGTAAAAAACATCTTGAATTAAGCCAAAAAAAATCTAGAATTAACAACTTATTTTTTTTCTTTGTTTCAGTGCAAAAAATAACATTGAATTATGAAAATATTGACATTTACAAATTATCCTGTAACAATAAAATGTGAATAACCTGAACAAATACGAACAACCTGAAATGTTTAAAGAAAATTAAGCACAATTTTAACAATTTTTTCTGCCTGTTACTAAGTATTTAGTGTCTTTGTAGATCTGATCCATAATGCACATGGACAAATGATAAGTTGAGGCATAATATTGTTAAAATTGTACTAAATTTTCTTACATTTTTTAATTTAAATTTCAGTTTTTTCGTTTTTTTTTTTATTTTTTTTTGTGATAGTTTATAAAAGTAAGTATTTTCAAAATTTTATGTTTTTTTTTTTTTTTTTTTACACTAACACAAAAACAAAAATTTGGAGTTGTCATTATTTATATGTTATTATGTTATTACTTTACTAGTTCGACCCACTTCAGATTAAATTTAGCTGGATCTGGACCCTGAACTAAAATGAGTTTGACACCCCTGTGCTAATGATTTAACCCTCTGGTATCTGGGTGCACTTTTTAGGCACACTTTGCACTTCATTTTAAAAAACGTTGTATTATTTTTCACAATTTAAATAAGGTTAGAATTCAAAAGTTGTTCATTTTTGCATGATCTTTAAAATTCTGGCCACCAACTAAAATTTGCACATTGTAAACAAAAGAAAATTACAAGATGAGCATCTGTCTCCCAAGTGTGCCTAAAACGCACTATTTCTTCCATTTGATACGTATGATTAGGGCTGACCTGGATTTACAAAAATAAAATCAAATTACAGCAGAAAAATAAATCAATATATAATATTTAATAGTTTGATTTATAGGTGTGCATTTTACGCACACTTGGTGTCAGATGCTAGTATTTTTAAACATTTGACTTAGCGCCAAAAATAATCATGCGAGTTAACCAGTGTTGGAGTTAATCATTGACATATGCCAGGATGAAAGAATCAAATAATATGTGATCCACTTTTTATGTACTATATTGAAAAAAAAATAAAATTGTGTGTTTTTTGCATCCAAAAAAATGGTTTGTTTACATCACAAACACGGCATTTAAAGGGTTAAAAAATGTGACAATTATTGAGTATTTGTTTTCATTTTTTTTTCTTCCAGCTCAATTTGATGAAATAGAAAAAAGTGTAAAAGAATTAAAAACAAACTGTATGAAATTTTTTTGTCATTATTCCACAAGTGTGCCAAAAAGGCACACTTGGTGCTTAGTAAGGGCCTTGCTGGACAGGATACCGCAGGGTTAAGAAGCTTTCATTTATGGCCTTTTCAAAACAGAAAGTGCATTGGAAATTACTTGAGCCAGTTGGGAATTTGTTCTAAATCTACTGTCAACACATATTTGGCAGGAAATTATACAAACAGTGGTTTCCCAGCCAGGGTTTCACTGAATGACTCAACACTGACCGCACTCGAATAAAGGCAAGATGCACATACGAAGGCACAACAGGCCGACAACAAGTATGATCCAGCGACATAATTGATGAGGATTACCAGGCGCTGAGACAGAAAGACTCAATGCCTTTGTCGGTTGGCGAATGTGTTGTACGTGCTGGTGGAAGGATGAGGTAAAATCCTGGTTTGACTCAGATAATAGTGTTTAGTGACTCAGAAGATGCTCAGTGTGTTTTACTGAATACAGACATTTTCACAACACTGGGTAATGTGTACAAAAAGGAAAAAAAAAAAAAAAGGAGAAGATGATGAAGGACTTACACGTGTGTCAAATGATAATAATATAATAACTTTTATTTATATAGCGCCTTTAAAAACTGAGATTACAAAGTGTTTGGACAGACAAAGCAGAAGGGCACAACAGCAAGATACTTTTGAAAAAAAAATGTAAAAAGGAAGACAAAAACAAGAATAACAACTACAACGAACAGTAAACATACAAGAAATACAGGGTTAATCCATGTCAGCTCATCTAATTTTCCATTTCATGTCAATAAATAATAATTGTGGGTTTTTTTTAACCCTTTCATGCATGAATTATGACAACTTTAATCATGTTTTTTTTTTTTTTCCTGAGTGTTTTATTCTTCTTTAGACACGAAAAAAAGAATGCAATTGAAAATTCTTTTATGAACCTATTTTTCATGGAGTTCCAAAAATGTCCACTCAGCTTGACCGACACCATGCATTTAATTTTTGAAGCAAAGAAACATGTATTCATTGATATATTGTGTGAAAACTGTGAAATAAAAACGTTTTTAATGCTGCCAATCTGCTGTTTTCTCACATTTTAACATACTCTAATACTAGTCAATACTCACTTCATGGAGATAATATGCAAAATAATAATAAAAATAAATAAATTAAGTAATTAATTAACCTGTTTAACCCTGATCATATTTTCAGGGGAAAAACGCCTAAAAAGACATACCCAAAGTAAATGAAGAATTACTTCACAGTAATAATTTTCATATGGATGTTCTCGGTGTCTATGGACATTTAGAGACCTCACAGAATCTATTCCCATTGTCTAAAATATTGTATCTATTACTATGCCTGAGTAAACTGTAACAAACTAAAAGAGAAATTAGAATTTTTCATCGTCGCCTGTTTTTTTTTTTTTTTCCGGCTGGACTGACGATGATATGCATAAATTAATTGTTCGTGTCCGAGATTTTTAATAGCGTATATTTCACCCCACAAAGATTAAAAATCATGTTTGAACATTAAAGTTTGCACTAAAATACACTTTTGATGTACTTTTATTAACATTAGGGTCTAAACTTTGAGCAAAAGCTGAAAAAAACATCCATTGTCCTGATTTATTATATTTTTATAGTAGATGAATATTAATATAATTTTTTTGGCCCGCGGGTGGGCCAATAGGGCTAAAAATTAATTAAAAAAAAAAAACCTTTTAATTGCAGTTTAATAACAGTAACAAGCAATTAATTTACACTCAAACATGTTAGTGCAGATCAGGTTTATCGAGAACAGCAAACTTACAGTAATGGTATGAATGTCAGTGTTTGGGATGATGCATTAGTGTCCATTGTTTTGGCTGATATGGAACTAAAACAACAAAACCCATGAATTTACAAGAGAACAGCTGTGGAATAACTGTCCACTATGCATGAAAGGGTTAATTTATGTAACATCTTTAGCATTTTTGTATTTTCTCATAGAAATTTTCTTGGTAAAATATACTGTCAAAATATGGATTTTTCAGCTCTGAAGATCAACATATACTTGAATTGTATAAATACCAGATAAAACAGCAAAATAAAAACTTCAAGACGTAAATTTGCAGATTGTTGGGGCTGTAATTTTATTGTAAAATTTTTCCCCAAAAACACAAATGGTGCAAAAAACAAACTGATGCACTGATGAAATACTTATGTAAATTTGTTTTTAAACAGAAGGAAAATGTGTAAATTATATTAAGTTGTGTTTAACTGATGCAATAATCACAGCGCAGAATATGCAGTGTTAGATTGTTCTACTTTTTTCCCTTCTTTTTAAAAATTTACTCCAATTTCTGTGATTAAGTAGATGAACTATACAGCATTACCGTTCAAGAAAGAATCGTTTACACTCAAAATAGTTCTGTAATGACTCATTTTTTATCTTTATTATTATATTCAGTGCTGATGGATTTCCATACTAAATCACCCCATTTTTTTGTATGATGATTCATTCTGTCAAATAGAAATTTTAAAGACATTGACAAAATTTCTTATATTTTTCCACACACATATTTTTATATATATATATATATATATATATATATATATATATATATATATATATATATATATATATATATATATATATTACAGAAAGAAAAAAAAATGATATTGCAATAGAATTTTTTTCTGATAATATACAGCTGACCAGCGTATTTTTAAGATACTTTGAGGAAACAGGAAACTGACATATATTTAAAAATTAAAGTGTTATTTTGAAACATTTAAAAAAAAATACAGCATAGTCCAACACTAAACCTTGGTGAAATCCCTTCAAGCATATTTAGTAATTAAAAAAGAAAAAGTGCAGGGAGCTGCCACCAGCAAAGTTAAATGAAATGTTTAATTAAAAAACAAGTTTTATGAAGTAAATAATGTCAAAATAAATAGTAACAGTAGAACTTAAATTTGTTCTCAAATTTAAGGCTACATTAGTTCCAATTCAGAACACACTGCAACTGTGAAACACTGTTTACTGAACCACAGGGAGGTGACTACAGACAGAAGGAGTGGAATCACACCCAGAGTAGCACATTTGTAAAGAAATAAAAAGTGACAAATAAATAAATTAAATTAAATGATGATACTGATAATCATCCAAAATACAAATGATCACATCTAACAATTAACCAGGACGATAACATGTCAGCCAGCGCTTCACATACGTTCAAAGTATATTCATTTGACTGTTTTACATTTTACTCGTCTAACAAAAATACCAATAAATAATAATAATAATAATAATAATAATCTTATTTATTTATTTATTTATTTATTTATTTATTTATTTATTTATTTATTTCATTGTAACAATGAGAAAGTATACCTCAAAAAAATGTCAGCTCAAGAGTTACAGTAGATGGTTTTCCACTGGACATCTGTGCAAAACTTTACTGATATTTACTAAATGTCAAAAAAACAGAAGTACATAATGTCGGTTTTTCCATTAAATCACAAATGCGATGATTTGTTTATTTATTATTGCGAGATGACACGAGAAGTCATTTTATAAACATGACGA
The DNA here is from genome assembly GCF_902148855.1 of Sphaeramia orbicularis. Taxonomy (NCBI): domain Eukaryota; kingdom Metazoa; phylum Chordata; class Actinopteri; order Kurtiformes; family Apogonidae; genus Sphaeramia; species Sphaeramia orbicularis. The sequence continues at coordinate 38,070,235 of NC_043977.1, forward strand.
CAAACATAAATATCACGTTGATTTACAGATATATTCATTATTATTTTTATATATTACCCCTCTATCCCATATTAAATTAAAAAATGATTTGGTTTCCTGGTGTGTCCACACATACTGCGTCATATTTTGTTTAAAACTCTTCTTCGTTTGTTTTAACGTCTGTCAACATCCGTTTTTTTTTTTTTTAGTCATGTGACTCCAGTTGCAGATAAAGGTCTTTCCATTGCATTTTTGCATGATATAACAATTTCGCTACGCATGAAAAACCACCTCTTGCCAGCGCAAAAAACCTTTCAAGAATTTTATCGAAACTGACGTTTTTCCATTAGGAAAATTTTTATGTACAATTTATGTTCGAGGATCGATGGAAAAGTGACTAATGATGCAAATTCATGAAATTCTGTTAATATGTTGAAGTCTATGTGCACAGATTCAACCTTTATCGGTTTTTAGGGTCATTCTCTCTGACAACAGTTTTTTTGTGCCATCCTGGGTGTATTTGCATCTAAAAACATCCAAACGTCATGACTGTGAGGTTAAAAAACAAACAAACAAAAAAACATGTTACACAGACAAATTTGTGCAGAACATTCACTGATAATAAGTAGCTTACAGCTAATATCTTACTGTTTCAGATTGAAGATAGATGTTTACTCTTATGTTCTTTCAGTCTGCAAATTGTGGCTTATACACAGTATGCAACAAAATATTCTAAATATCTAATTTTCTATGATCTGTAATTGTGTTTGGTTTCATGGCAGAAGAAAATAAAGAGACAGATATATACATATATATATACATATATATATATATCGGCTAAAATTTACTTAGGGGGTCAAATGAGTGGCCATTTCTGTCAAAAAAAAAAAGTTGTAAGAAATGCATAGAACTGTGTTGAAATAATGCTAATACATTTGTGCACAGACTACTGATATTATTTGACAGTGGAAGCTATATTTTCAGAAATATTGGATTTTGAATAGCACGTGTATGTGAAAACTTTTGCTGGTGGACGGACGTGACATTACCCATGATGATCTGGTCAGTACCAGTACTTTATTAGTAATAAACTTATATACTTACTATTACTAATTCTCCTCTTATTCATAAATGTTAGTATTGTGGGTCTAAAACAATAACAGCTGACGCAAAAACACAAAATGTGGCAGTGGACGGATGTGACATGGTTATTCCAGATCCCATCATACTGATGCTCAGCAGCCATGTCACCGTTTCCACAAATGATCCCTGTGCAAAAACTAGGATCAGAATTATTTATTGTATAGTTTATCATCATACTAAAGAGTAAATAACAATATAGAATTGTTATTTCTTTATAAAAATGCTTATTATTAGAAAACTGTTGATTTAAAAAGTGACGTGTGACATTCTTAATGTATATATTGGTGTAACATAAGCAGGATGGATCAGCACCATACTCCATATTGAACCTGTAAAAATAAAACATGTGATATGTCGGATAGAATCTTGTAAGAAAAATTGGGGAATCTAAAAGAATAGAATATTTGTTTTTCAGGTAAATTCAGTTCAAATATAACTTCGCCATTTGTGACATGAAAATATAGCATTAATTGTGATGAAATTGGACATTTTTGACCTGAAAACATAGTTCATATGACCATCAACATGTTGCAACAGAACTGAAATCCTGTAAATTTGCAGAACTTACATTTACCAACACAAAGTTCCTTTGGGGATTCACTTAGATTGATTTCTTATGCACAAAGACAGAAATAAGACCTCTAAGCAAATTTTAGCCAATATATATTTGCTCTTTGTGGGTTATGAGGGGTGAGAAATCTTATATTTACCTGTTTTTTTAGTGTGGTGTACAGCTCATGGTAAAAGTTGGTGTGTATATGTGCGTATATGCATATGTAGGTGTATGTGTATATGATATATGTGTATGTGTATATGTATGCATGTGTGCATGTATGTATGTATATGTATGTATATATAATTATGTATATGTGTATGTACAGGGTGGGGTAGCAAAATTTACAATATTTTGAGGCAGGGATTGAAAGACAGTGTATGACCAGTTAGTTTATTGAAAGTCATGAGAATTTATTTGCCACAAGAAAATGTACATAATAGAAAATGTTTTTATTCTATGTGTCCTCCTTCTTTCTCAATAACTGCCTTCACACGCTTCCTGAAACTTGCGCAAGTGTTCCTCAAATATTGGGGTGACAACTTCTCCCATTCTTCTTTAATAGTATCTTCCAGACTTTCTCGTAATAGTTTTGCTCATAGTCATTCTCTTCTTTCCATTATAAACAGTCTTTATGGACACTCCAACTATTTTTGAAATCTCCTTTGGTGTGACGAGTGCATTCAGCAAATCACACACTCTTTGACGTTTGCTTTCCTGATTACTCATATGGGCAAAAGTTTCTGAAAAGGTATGGATAATAGTGTTAGGTATGATTATGACATCAATATATGTTTGGTTTCAAAACAATTGACGTAGTGCCTGCTGAGAAAAAACAACTAAATGTTCAATGTAAATTTTGCTTCCCCACCTGTATGTGTGTATATATGTATGTGTATATATATGTATATGTGTGTAGATGGATAGATGTGCACGTATATGGGTGTATATGTATATATGTACATATTGCTGGTTTAGACAAAGCGGTGAGAGCTAATAAGCTGTGCTTCTTCTCACTCCTTTTCAAATATGACTTTTTTTTTTTCTTTCTTTCTTTTCTTTTTGCGTGTATCATTATTTTATGCTTCCTTGAATTTTCATTTCTATATTATGTTGTGCAAAGAAGTCAAATAGTAGTAATCAGGAAGCATGTATCATATCCATATTCAAAATAAATCAATTAAAAAAAAACGTTTTTGGTGCTTCATTTCATCCACTTTCATCGGTTTACATTCAATACTGACTGTGACCATTAGACACGAGGTCATTCTGGTGATAACTGATGGTTGTATGTGAAAGAACCACTTAGAAAACCGGTGAATAGACATGAAAGTAGCTCCTTTGATGCCTGAAGGACCCCAGATTCTGACCACTTTATAATGTACTTTTGATATATAATTTGGAGTTCTGCAGGATAAAATAAAACTCAAAGGACTACTGTTACAGACAAGCTTCAACATGTCTGATAGAAATATGTCTGAGCCTCCAGACCAGAGTGTCAAACTCATTTAAGTTCAGGGGTCACATTCAGCCCAATATGATCTGAAGTGGGCTGGAGCAGTAAAATAATAACAGTGGAAAAAGTAAAATTACATTCTGAACCTGTTTACATATATGAAGTTTCCTGAAAAATGTGAATAACATGAACAAACTGACATGTATTAAGAAAAATCAGTGTGATTTTGACAATATTATGCCTCAGTTTATCATTTGCACTTCTTGTATATTACAACTTACAGATCACAGTGGATCTATAAATACACAAAACATTTAGTAACAGGTAGAATATTGTTAAAATTACACTGACTTTTCTTAAGACATTTCAGGTTATTCACATTTTGTGTGAAAAGGTAGTTTGTAAATGTAAACTTTTTTTTACGGAATTCAACTTTTTACACTAAAACAAAGAGGAAAAAAAATATTTATAGGTTAATTTGTTAGTATTTTACTGGTCTGATCCACTTTAGATCATATTGGTCTGTATGTGGGACCACCACATGTGGCACATGAGATTTGACAACGTGGCCCTAATGTTTATCTGTTGCTAGGTAACCCTCTTCAAATTTTATGATTCTATAATTCTGGGCAAGGCTATTGTATTCCAAAATTACTAATACCTCCTGATATATTGGTCCTTTCCAGTTGCTGTTTTCACTAGTGTCTTCCTTGACCAAAAATACATAAGTATGTCAAACTGCAGCAGTCAGCTCTTTATGGATTTTATGTGATGCCCAAGACACACAGACAGAGTGCACACCCTTTTATAATATAGATGACTACACATTTTCTTCTTGGTTTAATGTATAAAAATAATAATAATAATAATAATACAATAATAATTACATTATTAAAATATTTACATTTAGAAGCTATCATTTAACATAAAAATGTGAATAACCTGAACAAACTGAAATTTATTAAGAAAAATAAGTGTGGTTTTGACAATATTATGCCTCAGTTTATCATTTACACTTTTTGTATATTACAACTTACAGATCACAGAACATTTAATAACAGGTAGAATATTGTTAAAATTACACTGACATTTCAGGTTATTCCCATTTTGCATGATATAGGAGTGTTTGTAAATGTAAACTTTTTTTTTTACGGAATTTAACTTTTTACATTAAAACAAAGACTACACATTTTCTTCTTGGTTTAATGTGAAAAAAAAAAAAAATCAACAACAACAAAAACAATATTTCATTATGAAAAAATTTAAATTAACAAACTATCTTTTAACATTAAAATGTGAATAACCTGAACAAATATGAACAACCTGAAAAGGTCTAAAGAAAATTAAGTGTAATTTTACATATATTCTGCCTGTTATATAATATTTTGTGCCTATGTGGGGCCAATCTGTAATGCACATGTGTACATGAGAAACATAATATTGTTAAAATTGCACTTATTTGTCTTAAGAAATTTCAGTTGTTTTTTTTTTTTTTTTTTTCAGATTATTCACATCTTTTTTGATTGGCTAGTTTATAAATGTAAAATTGTCATTATTTATAGGTTATTATGTTATCATTTTACTGGTCTGATCCACTTTAGATCATATTGGTCTGTATGTGGAACCACCTCATGTGGCACATGAGATTTGACACCATGGCAACGTGGCCCTATTGTTTATCTGTTGCTCGGTAACCCACTTCAAATTCTATGATTCTGGGCAAGCCTGTTGTATTCCAAAATTACTAATATCTCCTGATATATTAGTCCTTTCTATTTGCGGTTTTCACTAGTCTCTTCCTTGAACAAAAATACTTAAGTATGTCAAACTGCAGCAGTCAGCTCTTTATGGATTTTATGTGATGCCCAAGACACACAGACAGAGTGCACACCCTTTTATAATATAGATGACTACACATTTTCTTCTTGGTTTAATGTAAAAAAAAAAAAAAAAAATACAATAATAATTACATTATTAAAATATTTACATTAAGAAGCTATCATTTAACATTAAAATGTGAATAACCTGAACAAATATGAACAACCTGAAAAGGTCTAAAGAAAATTAAGTGTAATTTTACATATATTCTGCCTGTTATATAATATTTTGTGCCTATGTGGAGCCAATCTGTAATGCACATGTATAAATGAGAAGCATAATACTGTTAAAATTGCACCTATTTTTCTTAAGAAATTTCAGTTGTTGTTTTTTTTTTCAGATTATTCACATCTTTTTTGATTGGCTATTTTATAAATAATAATAATAATAATAATAATAATAATAATAATAATAATAATAATACGTCAGTAATGTAAAATTGTCATTATTTATAGGTTATTATGTAATCATTTTACTGGTCTGATCCACTTTAGATCATATCGGTCTGTATGTGGAAACTGAACTAAAATGATTTTAACACCATTGTTTGTTAATATCTTCAGTGTAATTTTTCTATTTTACAAATTCATCTCACGGGTCGGATTGGACCCTTTGGTGGGTTAGTTTTGGTGGGATGAATTTACAAAGTGCAAAAATTACACTGAAGATACTAACAGTTGAGGATGTCGAACTCATCACAGTTTAGGTTCCACATATGATCTAAAGTAAAATAATAGCATAATAACTATAAATAATGACTCCAAATTTTCATCTTGGTTTAATATGAAAAAATAATATTACATTATGAAAATATTTACATCGACGAACTATCCTTTAACATTAAAATGTGAATAACCTCAACAAATATGAACAACCTGAAATGTCAAAAGAAATTTAAGTGCAATTTTATCAAGATTCTGAGTGTTATGAAATTTTTTTTGCCTTTGTAGATCAGATCTGTTATGAACATGTACAATTGATCAATTATAAGCATAATATTGTTAAAATTGCACTTATTTTTCTTAAGAAATTTCAGGGTTTTTTTTTTTTTTTCAGGTTCATCGTTTTTGTTTGGATAGTTTATAAATTTAGATTTTTTTCATAATTTTAATGGGGTTTTTGCACTAAAACAAACAGAAAAACTTGGAGTTGTGAGTATTTATAGGTCATTATGTTATTATTTTACTGGTCCAACCCACTGGAGATAAAATTGTGCTGAATATGAAAGAAAATGCATTTGACACCCACTGCCCTAGACATTATGTTCACTGTAAAAAAAAAAAAAGTAAAAAACGGTGCTGAAAAAATACTGTTAAAGAACGGAAAATAACCATCTCATAAATATACGGTAATTTTCCATAATTAAAATACAGTTTTTTTGCCCTAACTTTACATGAGATTCTGCTTTTTTTTTTTTTTTTTTTTTTTTTTTTTTTACTTTTTAATGTTTAATAAAGAATATTTTCATATATTAAAACAATCAAATTACCTATAAATAAAAATATAAATAATTTTCAATAAGACTAAGTCGTACAACCCACTGATAAAACCTGTATTTGGACAGTTTATCAGTGTTAACATGTTATACATTCACAAAAATACATTTATTCAACATTTTTGTTGTGAAACCTCCTGTAATTAGACAAGATATTTGTCAATTAACAAACAAGTCTTGTTAAACTTACAGAACAAATACTTCTTTTACGGTTAATTGTCGGTAATTTTATCTGTTTTTTTTTTTTTTTTTTACAGTATTAAACTTTAAATTAACAGTTTAATCTCATAAATTGAAAATAAATTTTTGTAAAATTACGATACTTTTGCAAATGTATTTTAACTGCATTTTTCTGTGGAAAAAGAAACATTTTCTTTTAAATAAAAAAAAAAAAAGGAAATTTGATGGTTACTCACAGTTACAGTTTTTTCATGTTATTTTACATTTGACATGTAAATTCACAGTCTATTTTTGTCATTTCATTGATATTTTCCTGTATCTTAAAAATACAGAAAAATCTGCAAAATAAACGGTAAAAATTCTGTTAAATTACGGATCTTTTTTTACAGTGTTGTCTTCATGAATGTCACTAAACAAACTAGAAAAACCTGCTGGACTATATTTTCTGTAAGTTCCCAGAAGGACTTGCAGGAACACATTTCAGGTCTTTACCTCCACGTTATCATAAATCACATGGTCCACGCCGACATCTCTCTGATGTTACACTGATGCCGTCCACATGGGCCCGTCTCTCACTGCTGACACAGACCTGCTTTAATAGTAAGGTATAACGTTTCAGGTAGAATTCATATGGTTTTTTGGTTGTTGCTCGATCATATCTGTGCTTCAAAGGGCTGGCATTCATCCAACCTGAATAAATAGGAAATCAAAGACTTTGTCGGAGTGAAAAGCCTGCAGAGGATGTTGATAGTGTTTAATTGTTCCCAGCTCTCATCAGCGCTCACATTGTTAGGAGTGTGGGACAGGAGTGGAGGTGTGGCGGCGTTAGGGGAAAAAGAAAGCTCTAATGTTGTTCCAGGAGGTCATTTAACCCTTTTATGCATGAATTATGAGAACCTTAATCCAGATTTTTTTTTTCCTGAGTGTCTTTATTCCTCTTTAGGTATAAAAAAAACATGCCTAAAAAACTTTTTCTTATGAACATATTTTTCATGAAGTTGCAAAAATGTCCACTCAGCTGGACACCCTGCGTTGAATTTTTGAAGCAAAGAAACATGTATTTACTGATATATTGTGTGAAAACTATTTTAATGCTTATTCTAGGTAATTCATTTTTCAGACAGGGGTAGTTGTTTGTTTACTTGCTTTAGCAGTTTGTCTGATAAATGAATTATGTACAAAAATTAAATGTGGAAGACAGTATGAACCTTTAGCAGACATTTTTAATGCTACTAATCTGAAGTTTTCTCACATTTGAACATGCTAATACCAGTCAGTACTCACTTCATGGAGATAATATGCAAAAAAAAAGGTGGTTTTTGACTATTTTTTTTTTTTTTTTGGTGGTTTTGGGGTCATTTTGGGGTGGTTTTTAGGGGGTTTTTGGGTAATTTTTAGGTGGTTTTTAGGTGGTTTTGGGAACATTTTTGGGTGATTTTTAGGTGGTTTTGGGGTCATTTTTGGGTGATTTTAAGGTGGTATTTTGCATGATTTTTTTAGATGGTTTTTTGGTAGTTTTGGGGTAATTTTTGGGTGTTTTTTGTGTGATTTTTAGGTGGTGTTTATGTGGTTTTTAGCTGGTTTTTGGGTAATTTTGGGTGATTTTTAGGTGTTTTTTGAGTAATTTTTAGGTGGTTTTGGGGTCATTTTTGGGTGATTTTAAGGTGGTATTTTGCATGATTTTTTTAGATGGTTTTTTGGTAGTTTTGGGGTAATTTTTGGGTGTTTTTTGTGTGATTTTTAGGTGGTGTTTATGTGGTTTTTAGCTGGTTTTTGGGTAATTTTGGGTGATTTTTAGGTGTTTTTTGAGTAATTTTTAGGTGGTTTTGGGGTCATTTTTGGGTGATTTTTAGGTGGTTTTTGAGTAATTTTTAGGTGGTTTTAAGGTAATTTTTGGATGAATTTGGTGATTTTTGAGTAGTAACTTATCATTTGTACATAAAAAAACAAAACAAAAACAACAACTTAAAAAAAAAACAACTGTTAATTACAGACTTATAACAATAACAAGCACTTGCTTTACACTTAAACATGTTATTCTAGATCAGGTTTATCAAGAACAGCGTAGTTGCAGTAATGGTATGAATTGCCGTGTATGGGATGTTGAATAAGCGTCCAGTGTGTTGGCTGATATGGAGCTAAAACAACAAAACCCATGAATATATGAGAACAGCTGAAGAATAACTGTCCACTGTAGTGACCACTATGCAATGGAACGGTTAATGTTGAGTTTTTCTTGTAAGAACTTTTGAGTGTAAAAAAGTAAATTCTGTAATGAAAATGTTTATATCCACAAATTGTACTTGAACATAATATGAACAAGCTGAAAATTCTTTTGTGAAATAGGTAAAGTGTTAACAATGTTATGCCTTAGTTTATCATTTATACATGTGAATTTACAACTTTGAGATCACAGTGGATCTACAAATACACAAAACATTTAATAACTGTCAGAATATTTTTTAAATTCCACATACCTCTGTTAAGAGATTTCAGGTTATTCACTTTTTTTTTTTTTTTTTTTTTTTTTTTTTTTAAGGCTAGTCTGTAAATGTCAATATTTTTGTACAATTTTGTTTTCATTTTATGTTTGGTTTTTTTTTTACACTAAAACAATGAGAACAATTTAAAGTTTTCATTATTTAGAGGTTATTATGATAGTATTTTACTGGTCTGAAAAATCTTGAATTAAGTTAAAAAAAAAAAAAAAAATGAATCAAGCAACCAAAAAAATCTTGAATAAAGCAAAAAAAGAAACATCTTGAATTAAGAAAAACAAATCTTGAATTAAGCAAAAAAAAGAAAAAAAATCTTGAATTAAGCGAAAAAATTTTGTATTGAGAATTAAGATATTTTAGATATTCATATTTTTTTGTAAAAGGCTAGTCTGTAAATGTAAACATTTTTGTGTAATTTTACTTTTTTTACACTAAAACAAAGAGACAAATTTACAGTTTTCATTATTTATAGGTTATTATGATAGTATTTTACTGGTCTGAAAAATCTTGAATTAAGCAAAAAAATCTTGAAATAAGAAAAAAAAAATCTTGAATTAAGCTAAAAAAAAAATCTTGAATCAAGCAAAAAAAAAAAAAAATCTTGAATAAAGCAAAAAAAAACATCTTGAATTAAGAAAAACAATCTTGAATTAAGAAAAAAAATAATAATAATAATAATCTTGAATTGAGCAAAAAAATGTATTAAGAATTAAGACATTTCAGATATTCATATTTTCTTTGTAAAAGACTAGTCTGTACATGTAAACATTTTTGTGTAATTTTACTTTTTTTACACTAAAACAAAGAGACAAATTTACAGTTTTCATTATCTATAGGTTATTATGATAGTATTTTACTGGTCTGAAAAATCTTGAATTAAGCAAAAAAATCTTGAAATAAGAAAAAAAAAAAAAATCTTGAATTAAGCTAAAAAAAATATTGAATCAAGCAACCAAAAAAATCTTGAATAAAGCAAAAAAACATCTTGAATTAAGAAAAAACAAATCTTGAAGAAAAAAAAAAAAAAAAAATCTTGAATTGAGCAAAAAAAATGTATTAAGAATTAAGACATTTCAGATATTCATATTTTCTTTGTAAAAGACTAGTCTGTAAATGTAAACATTTTTGTGTAATTTTACTTTTTTTACACTAAAACAATTTTACAGTTTTCATTATTTATAGGTTATTATGATAGTATTTTACAGGTGTTATCCACTTTAAACTGAAATAACCTAAAATGATTTTAACATCCTTGATTATTAATATCTTCAGCAATTTTTACATTTCACAAATTCATCCCACGGGCTGGACTGAACCGTTTGGCGGGCTGGATTTGGCTCCCGGGCCGTATGTTTGACACCTGTGGTCTACGGGAACACTTTACTGAACTTCAGCTCTTTTTTGCTCTAATTTGCCAACATAACTTACAGAGTATGTAAAGTAGTATGATCTACTTTGTGCATTTTTATCGTAGCACGCCTCCACTTCGTGCAGCTTTTCTTATCGGCATCAAATTTTTATGATTGAGATTTTAAGATCGAACATCGTACTTTTATTCCCTTTCAGTCTGATATAACCATGAGGTAAATGATGAATGACTGTGGCGCTCACACTGTTGGGACTTTGGAACAGTAGTGGAGGTGTGATGGTGCTGGGGGGGGGTAGAAATGAAAAGCTCTAATGTTTTTCGGGGAGGTCATTCAAAGTGCATGGCACATTTCCCCGAGCAAGGATCATGAGGTTAACTTCTATCAGACGGGGGGGGGGGGTTGGAGTTGTTCTGGGACTAATCTGTCACACCCTTAATATGAAAGGCCATATCAAAATCGCTCTATAGCCAACAGTTTTCGGCCAATGGGTTAATCCTCTTTCATTTTACGTCGGGGTTTTCTCGAGTCCTCAACGGCAAAGACAACGTACACGCCCAACCCTCGTTTCTAAATGATAAAGTGGGAGGTGTGAACATCAGCCGGCAGGACGTCTGCTCGCTCAGCCGACCTAGCCTGACATAAAGTTTTTGCCGAAAGCGAAGGAGACGGCGAGCGCTGACAAAGGCCTGTCAAAACCGGTCATCGGGAGGTTTGTGGGTCAATCTCAATTTAGTCCCGTCAGATTTAGCTCAACATATTTTGTCAACATCGCAAATAATAATAAGCTTCTGGATGTATTTCATAACATTTTCCCAGCCATCTGTATTATTCCACATGTGTAGACAACAATCATTATCCCATATTACAATTTTGCTGGAGGCGGGTTCATGCAGAGTTCAAATTAAAGTGCACAGTGAGATTATGATGGAGAGGAAAAAAAAAAAAAAAGAACCTGAGCATATTCCATAAGGTTCACTGGACTAGGACGCCTGCAGTAAATACTGCATTCTCTCGCTCCAATTAAGAAATATTAAAGAGGCAGTCTAGACAAACCATCATTTTAGCTTTTTCTTTATTGCATTGTTCATGTTTCCTTTGTTGGAAATGACTCACAGTCTGATTAGGAAACTCATACATTACAGAAGCTTTTCTTTAGTTTTGTTGTACACATTTATTAGTCAGAAAAATTGTCACATTTGCTAAATTAACCCTTTCATGCATAGTGGTCACTACAGTGGACAGTTATTCTACAGCTGTTTTCTTGTATTTTCATGGGTTTTGTTGTTTTAGTTCCATATCAGCCAACACCGTGGACACTTATGCACCATCCCATAATAATACACTGACATTTGTACCATTACTGTAACTGTGCTGTTCTTGATAAACCTGATCTGCAGTGACATGTTGGAGTGTAAATCAATTGTTAATAAAAATTGGGAATATGATAAAATGCAGGGAAAAAAAAAAGTCAGACTAGCTGCATTAAAAATGTTTTGATTTTGTATATCACTTTCTGATATTCAAAAATTAAACACATGGCGTCCAGCTGAGTGGACATTTTTGGAACTCCACAAAAAATTATGAAGGTAGATTTGTTTCTTTATTGCTTTAACCCAAAAAAATCTTTTCATTAAAAAAAAAAATCACGTCAATCAAAGAAAAAAGTGTTTAAATGCAATTTTTTGGATCGTATTTTTTTTTTTTTTTTTTTTTGCATTAAAAAACTTTTTTTTTTGTTTTTAAATTTATTTATTTATTTTTTTAGTTAAAACAATAAAGACACAAATCTACATTCACAAAAAACAGGTATATTAAAAAAAATTCAATCGTATTGTTTTTTCACGCCTAAAAAGGCATAAAAACACTCAAGAAAAAAAACCTCGATGAAGGTTCTCATAATTCATGCATGAAAGGGTTAAATCACACTGTCACAATCATTTCATGAAAAAAGGTGAAAGTATTTTTTTCTGGGCTACAGTGTGTACTACATTTTACAGGGGAAAAGCCTGTATTCTGGGTAGACTTGTAGAGATGGTCTCAGCAGTTTTTGTTTCTTAGGGGCTGTGCTGTCCTACAACAATGACAGCTGACTCAGTACGGAAAAAATGGATTAGTCAGTTGGTGAACTTCCCTCTTGAACTCTCGTGAACGATATCAGAGGTCAAGGTACGTTCAGAGGGTTTGGACAAATTGGTGAGAAGTGCTGGTGGAGCTCGTATTGTCACTGGAGTCCCATAGTCTGGATGCAAACGGCGAACACAGACAAAGGCGGACAGACAGGCTTGGGGGTGCTGAGTGATCCGATATTTACAGCATTTATGACGTGAGACAGGCCGTTTATTAAACACAATAACTACATACAGTACCGTGCAAAAGTCCTTGGTTAAAATTTGTGTTGGTTTTGTAAAGTTATATGCATTTCTCAGTCTTTATATTAACCCTTTCATACATACTGGACACTCCAGTGGACAGTTCTTCTCCAGCTGTTCTCTTGTGTGTTAATGGGTTTTGTTGTTTTAGTTCCATATCAGCCAACACAGTAGACACTCATGCACCATCCCAAACACTGACTTTCAGACCATTACTGTAACTTTGCTGTTCTAGATAAACCTGATCTGCACTAACATGTTTGAGTGTAAATCAATTGCTAATAAAAATTGGGAATATGATAAAATGTGAGAAAACATCAGATTAGCTGCATTAAAAATGTTTTGATTTTATAGTTTTCACACAGTATATCACTTTCTGATATTTGCATTCTTTGCTTTAAAAATTAAACACATGGTGTCCAGTGGATTGGACATTTTTGGAACTCCACGAAAAATTATGAAGGTAGATTTGTTTCATTATTGCTTTAACAATTTTTTTTTTTTTTTCAATTAAAAAAAAACAACAAAAATTTAAATAAAAAAACAAAAACAAAATTCAATCAAAAAAATGTTTTCAATCAAAGAAAAAAAAAGTGTTCAAATTAAATTTTTTGGATTGTAAATATTTTTTTTGTATTCAAACACTATTTTTATTGAATTTTTTTGTTAAAGCAATAAAGAAACAAATCAACCTTCATAAAAAATAGGTTCAATAAAAAAAATTCAATTGCATTGTTTTTTCATGCCTAAAGAGGAATAAAAACACTCAGGAAAAAAATCTTGACTAAGGCTCTCATAATTCATGCATGAAAGGGTTAATGTGTAGTATGTACAGTATTAACCCTGTCATGCATAGTGGTCACTACAGTGGACAGCTGTTCAAAGGTATTCCCTTGTATATTTATGGATTGTGTTGTTTTAGTTCCATATCGGCCAACACAGAGGACACTTATGCATAATCCCATACACTGTAATTCATACATTTACTGTAAGTTTGTTGTTCTAGATAAACCTGATATGTAGTTACACATTTGACTATAAAAAAAAAAAAAAATGCTAATTGTTATTAGACTTTAATTAACAGGTTTTTTTGTTTGTTTGTTTTTTAACAAAAGGGCTGTTAAAATGTGAGAAAACATCAGAATAACAGCATTAAACCTGTTTTTATTTCATAATTTTCACACAGTAGATCCGTAAATACATGTTTCTTTGCTTCAACATTTTTGTCACTCCATGAAAAATAAGCTCATGATTTTTTTTTTCTTTTTTTCATGCGTAAAAAGGAGTAAAAATACTCAGGAAAAAAAATCTTCATTAATGTTCTCATAATTCATGCATGAAAGGGTTAAAAACAGACATTTCAGGAAATAAACAGCATGTATAAACCAAAGTGGTCTTATTTAGTGTGACCTCCCTTTTTCATTTAACATGTCTTTAATCCTTTTCAGACAATGGCCCAGTCCCAACTCACCCCTTACCCCTCCATTTTGCGTGTTCACGTGAAAGGGTAGGGGTGGCTCAATTCTCGATGAGTCGAAGGGGAAGGGCTAAGGGGGAGGGCTGTTGTTCGGCCCTCGAAATGGAGATTTTTCAGGACCACACTACAAACAGAAGGGTATGAGCAATCTCCCATAATTCTGTTTGAATCATCGGCAAGATGGAGGTAAACACAACAAAATAGTCCAGCAGTGTGAATGTATACTGACAGTCAATAGAAACTTTGAGGTAGAAATGTATGCATATTTCTACTTGTAGGGGGGTTATAATTATTACCTCCACCAGGAGGTACTGTGATCACTTTGCTTTGTGTGTTTGCGAGTGTGCGTGTGTTTTTGTTTGTTTGTTTGTTTGTTTGTTTGTTTGTTTGTTTGTTTGTTTGTTTGTTAGCAAGATAACTCAAAAAGTTATGGACGGATTTTCATGAAATTTTCAGGAAATGTTGATACTGGCACAAGGAAGAAATAATTAAATTTTGGTGGTGATCGCGCGTGGCGGGACAGATCTGTCTTGGCAGAGGTCTGCACTCTCCGAGTGCTTTTCTTGTTCATTGTGGATTTATTGATGACTTAGTGCTCGGGTAGTTGAGATAATGATGAGTTGTCATGTTGTCACGGTTCATTGCACATGGGTTGATCTCTTTGCAAAAGTGGACCAAATACACATTAGGCAATACTCAGTGGGTATCTGCACAATTTGAGGATTGGTTTTGAAGGCCTATATAAAGGCCCAAAAAAGGCCACCACTGTTAGTCCAGTGAACATCATCATGCCACGTCTATCACATGAACAACGTCTCTGGGCACTGGGTATGGTGGAGGCCGGTTTGAGCTCCAGTGGTATAGCCAGGTGTATGGGCTGTTCCCAACCCACAATCAGAAACCTGGTTGAACGCCACAACACCACAGGCTCTGTTGATGATAGACCGCGTCCAGGGCGAGAGAGAGTGACAACTGCTGACCAGAACCGCTACTGTTGTGACTTTGTGTTTGGCAGGTGCCATTTTCTTTTGTTAAGTTTTTCCATTTTGAAATTATTCTTGAAACTTTAGATTTTTGTTTCTGTATGCCAATATCCTAAACAAATGATTCATATGAAAAAATTCGAGTTTAGGGTTTCAAAATAAAAATTATGTAAAAAAAATATGGTCTCAAAGTTTTCATTGACTGTGAGTGTATCTAATTTCTTCCAAAATAACTTAATCATTTGATTGACCGTTTAATGTGTTATAAATCGCATTTCTGTGGTTTGTGGTTGATAGTTGCAAAAAGATGACCAAAGCCCATGCAACTGAAATGACAACAGCTGCTGACGGCATGGTGAATACTTTCGGAAATAAAGTTCTTGCATCTGTTAATAGCGGAATCCATGACTGCTGATGACGTAACAGGTCTCAAAGGGTTGTTCCATTTCACAGGGGAATGTTTCAACCCCTACCTCTTGCAACTAACCTTGCAGGGGGTAGTGCCAAGTGCAAGGGCCAAGGGGTAGGGGTAAAGGGGGAGGGCCAAGGGGTGAATTTGGATTGGGCCTGTATGAGATATATTACATTCGTCTTCTAAAGTTTCACACCAGGTTTCATTCAACATGTCAGATGTTTCTGTTTGTGCTGCTTCTTGTCAGGGGTCACACTAAATATGGACTTCAACCTTTAACTCATTTAGTTCATTTTTTTATGTCTTGGAAGGATGTGCACATACTTCCTATATATATTTTCTTGTATCTGAAGAAAAGAGGAAGAGAAACAAATGTGTAAGCTCGTTTCAACCGTGGAAAAACCACAAAGATAAAGGTGACCTCAGACACCATGATCAATACAGTATATAAAAGTGGTTGTAGACTTGTTTTTGTGTGTGTGTGTGTGTGTGTGTGTGTGTGTGTGTGTGTGTGTGTGTGTGTGTGTGTGTGTGTGTGTGTGTATATACACCTCACAGCATGAAGGCCCTGGGTTTAATTGATTATTGATTAAAATGAATAAGACAAGAATCTGCAACTTATCATTCATGTAACACTGAAATCAGTGGCGGCAGGTATCTATATTGATATCTAAGTCAAAGCACCGGCCTTTTTTTTTGTTTGTTTGTTGAAAAAACAATAAAAGTTTAAGTTTAAAAAAAAAATAAAGCTACATTTTATAAGTAACCCTCCCACAAAACATTCATACTATGGGTCAGTGGTGGCTGCTCGTCTTTCAGAGAGGAAGCTCATTGTCGGCTTACATCAAAACAAAAGTCAAGTTATTTAAACATAGATTTGGCCCTCCGTTCCTTTTTAAGAAAATGGTCAGTGACCTTATCGTACCAAGTAAACAAGAAAACATTGAAATTATGTTAAATTGAAACAAGGAAGTACAATGAGTGTGTTTTATTTACAGTGCAAGAAATGAACAATTAATTTCGTAGTGGTTTCTCTCTCGATTTCACAGCAGAATGTGCGATGGTATTAAACTGAACTGTCAAGTGAAAGAGTAGATCTCAAAATAGCTGTCAATCAAATAGGAGTCAGCCTTTTGACTGATCCTCCAATCAGCACATGGAAGCCCGGCATCCAGCCCAGCCAAGCTCCACCCACAGCTCCATTCACCCCCAGAGACGCTGAGCGTCCGGGGGTGAATGGAGCTCTGATTACCGTCCAGTTTTGAGGCAATGAAAAAAACTGTTCCACTCAGTCCCATTGAAGTGCATGGACGCTGAGCATCTACTGGCAAATGCACTGAGCAGAGATCATATGAGAAAAGAGCGCAACGGGAATGTATGAGAAGTGAACAACATCGAGTCTGTTGATTTGTGATAAAGCTGATTCTGAACAAACTCGTCTGTGAGATGAACGTGTTCTAACACATTTGTAGTCAATGAAATGTCAACACAACCGTACATATTTGACCATTTAATTTTTGGAATTTTAGGGGAAGCCGAGCTTCCCTTGCAGTCTATGAGAAATCGCCTATGACTGAAATCCACAACAGACCTCTAATTCTGTAATACAGGGTCGTGCATACATACACACTTTTATACAGTCTTTTTTTGTTTGTGCTACTAAATGGATTTTCATTGTTCCTGTGACAGTGACAATAGTGATCTATTCTATTCTATTCTATTCTATTCTATTCTATTCTATTCTATTCTACTCTAGACATTATCAGTCTATCATGTACTAATTAAATAAATAACATTTCACTGTTAAATTGTAATTTGTGGTGGATTTGCACATGTGATGAGCTTATCAATCTTTCAGTTCCCTTGGAAACACCACATGATCCTGCTGTCTTGAAAAGATTGATTATGCAAGTTGCTAACCTTCAATACAATTATGCAATATCACGTTTTATGTATCAGACTTACTAGGTATATCGAACTTTCAAAACAGGATCTGTAATGCATACATGATCTTGAAAAACAGTCTAAAACAGAACGAGACACTTTTGAATGGGGTTTTCTGAAAGTCCTGAATGTTTATTTTCATTCAGACTTGGGTTTTTTTTGTTTTTTTTTTGGAGGCTTAATGACACTGGTGTTTCCTTCACATAGTCTTTACTTGGGTGGGCGGCCCACATATTAACAGCCACTAAAGTATATTTATGAGTTATTGTAACATTTTTACCTACGTCAGTGAGGTTATAGAATGTGGAACACCATAGTCCGGTTTAACCCACCATGGTACGAAAGCTAAACAGAAACTGGTCCCACAGAAACCTTGTCTTACTCTTGACAGGAACAATGAGACAACTAGTATGTTTTTCCAAGTAGTTTTTATTTGGAACAGCAAGCAGAACATCCTTATATCCAGCCCATCTACAGGGCCACCCTGTGTTCCCCAGTACATATGTTCCCCAGTACATATGTTCCCCAGTACATATGTTCCACTGTATATATGTTCCACTGTACATATGTTCCACTGTACATATGTTCCACTGTACCTTTGTAGGGTTAGGCACATAGGTACAACATAGGTATGCTCCCCTAGGCACTGGGAAGCATAGGTACCAGGGAACATAGGTACGCTCCCCTAGGCACTGGGGAACATAGGTACTGGGGAACATACGTACCGGGGAACATGGGTATCAGGGTACATAGGCACCGGGTAACATGGGTACCGGGAAACATGGGTACCGGGGAACATAGGTACCGGGAAACATGGGTACCAGGGAACATGGGTACTGGGAAACATGGGTACTGGGGAACATGGGTACTGGGGAACATGGGTACCAGGAAACATAGGCACTGGGAAACATGGGTACCAGGGAACATAGGTACCAGGAAACATGGGTACCGGGGAACATAGGTACCGGGAAACATGGGTACCAGGGAACATGGGTACTGGGAAACATGGGTACCGGGGAACATGGGTACTGGGAAACATGGGTACTGGGGAACATGGGTACCAGTAAACATAGGCACTGGGAAACATGGGTACCAGGAAAAATGGGTGACAGGGAACATGGGCACTAGGAAACATGGGTACTGGGGAACATGGGCACTAGGAAACATGGGTACTAGGGAACATGGGTACCGGGAAACATGGGTAGCAGGGAACATGGGTACTAGGAAACATGTGTACTGGGGAACATGGGTACCGGGTAACATAGGCACTGGGAAACATGGGTACCAGGGAACATGGGTACTAGGAAACATGGGTACTGGGGAACATGGGTACTGGGAAATATAGGCACTGGGAAACATGGGTACCTGGAAACATGGGTACCAGGGAACATGGGTACTAGGAAACATGGGTACTGGGGAAGATAGGTACTGGGGAACATGGGTACCAGGTAACATGCGTACATAGGTACACTCCCCTAGGCGCTGGGGAACAAAGGTACCAGGTAACATAAATACTGGGAAACATGAGTACCGGGACACATGGGTACCGGGGAACATAGGTAGCAGGGAACATAGGCACTGGGGAACATAGGTACTGGCAAACATGGGTACTGGGTAACATGCGTACTAGGGATTATAGGTACGCTCCCCTAGGCACTGGTGAACATAGATACCAGGGAACATAGGTACGCTCTCTTTACAAACTCCGGGCTCATTTCCAGCTCACTCTACTCAGTCACAGCTTCACTATTCCAACATAAATGTAAACTAGAAGCACTCGGAGAGTGTGGACCTCCGCCAAGGCTGATCAGTGGCCCCCCCGTGGGCCCCCCCACCCCCGATCACCACCAAAATTTAATCATTTCTTCCTTATCCCATTTCCAACAAACCCTGAAAATTTCATCAAACTCTGTCCATAACTTTTTGAGTTATGTTACACACTAACGGACAGACAAACAAACAAACAAACAGACAGACAGACAAACAAACCCTGGCAAAAACATAACCTCCTTGGCGGAGGTAATAACACACTATATGAATGAATGGTGGTACACGGCGCTCACTCTACTACGTAAACTAGCCGGTGGCAATTTTTATTTGTATTTTTTAACCTGGATGTTCTTCCTTTACATCGATAGGAACATGTAGAGCTAAGATTGAATGCACAGCGTCAATCCACTTCCCATGAATTAATCAGCTGATTGTTAAAGTTTATTGGCTTTCATTGAGGCTCTGCATCAGCACAGGTACGATGGTTGTTGAGATGTGATTTTGTCTCCTGGTCAATTTTTATGTCAACGGTGGAAGTAAATCATGTGTTACAAGTCCCCACAGATGAGTCAGAGCTGTGAATCACTTCTTTATAGTTTGGATGTGGAAAAGCAGCGATGACTGGATGCACTTAGGTGATACCGTCGTCATCTGACACGGGAAAATCATACGATGAATAGTCAAGAAAGACATGTATGAAACATACACGGGCGTGTGCCTACACAAGAGGTTGGGCTCGGCATTCGGAACTAATTTCTTCCCTCGTCATTTTACTCAGATTCTTTTTTCCGAAGCTCTCAGACTTCACATGCAAGCTGTCGAGCTCATTTCTCCTCCCACTAATCCCTCCATTTTAATGCTTGTCCACATCAGGCCTGGCCACATTAAACCGATGATTAATGATGTATTGATTGGACTGTTTTCTACCACAGAGCCAAGGTGCTGAGTTGACAGCACACTTGCTTATCTGAGCCACCCAGCTTGCCAGAGGAGAATGTTTCCTGTGGGGAAATAAAAGCCCGGTACATACTGGAGAGCAGAGACACATTTGTACACTTTTGTTTTCCAACTGAGCTTTCAGATAGACACCGCCGTAAAAGAAAAAAAAAAACAGCAAAATTCCAATTTGTCTTTATGATGGATGCGTCTTATTTCGGTGTCAGCTTAAATCACGGGTCTTTGTAAGAATATATTAAGGTTTTAAATAAATTCTTTTTTTTTTTTCTGGAAGGATTTTTAAGCCTCTTTTACCACTTTTCTTTACACTTTGCATGTGCTTGTTAGCCTCTTTTCTCCTGGCCTTTGCCATTTTGAAGAGCACATTTTAAGCAGGGGAGAGTAAATTACCTGTATGGAGATGACATTTTCATCTAATGTTCACTTTGAGGCGAAATTGGTATCTTCCCTGACTGCACAAGGTGGAAAAGGAAAAGAAAAGAAAAAAAAAAGAAAAAAAAAGGCTGATATTCTCTTTCCATTACATTTTCTCCCCCCCCTCACTCTCACCCTTTTCTATTTGTCTGAGTCACACTTGCTTTCTCTTCTGCACACCCTCTTTCTCTTTCATGACCCACGTGTGCTTTTTCAGCAGCAATCTATTACCTACTCCACATCCTCCGCCCTTTACTCTCCTGCAGTCTGAGCGACACACACACACACACATTGGCCTCCCACTCTCGTATCTGTCACCATCACACTCTCCTTCACCTCCTCACCCTCAACCTCTCGCTGTGCACCCTACTTCCTCGTGTCGCTTCACCTGCAATCCGCTTTTCCTTATCTCCGATTTCCTCTCTGATTGGCAGATAAGTATCATTTTGGAGGGCCTCCACAAGTCGCTGCCTTCTCATTTCCTGACCGAAATGGCTTTCCTGTCTATTTGCACCGTCAGTGATCATATAGAACGATCCCTGCATACGGTGTTGATTCGTATCTTCTCCGCAGATACAGTACGAGAGGAGCGAGTTTGAGAGTCGCCTTTACAGAACAGTGTTTTCCAGTCTCTCTCTCTCTCTCTACGTTCTTTACTCTGACTTGTGAAAGGTCACTGAATTTTTCTCTGCGCTGTAGTGAAGGACTCAGTGTGAAAACTGTGACATATAAGAGCCTCCCTGTGTGTGTCCTGGGGTCGGTCTGAATGGTTTGCGTGTCGCTATACAGCTGAGTATATTGTATCATCGCTTCAGCTATGCTACCTGCTGTTCAGCTGATATCGTCGACATATAATGACACAGATTTCTGGCACTTCATTCAGGTTGTGTATAGACCAGACATGAGTTTTATGATCTGTGCACAGTTCAGTATGACCCCAGAAATCACCTAAGTGACAACTAAGGAACATAAGAAAAGGCAGGAAATTAATGGCATGAAACCGAGACGGCAAAGAAAGTGAGAAAAACAACTATGACTCAGTACTTGCTATAAAATTAAATAAAATTGGATGAAAAGCACATATCTACATAGCTATATGGCAGTGGTGGCTGCTCGTCTTTCAGAGAGAGGAAGCTCATTGTTGGCTTACATCAAAAAAAAAAAAAAAAAAATTCAAGTTATTTAAACATAAATTCGTCCCTCCGTTCCTTTTTAAGAAAATGGTCAGTGACCTTATCGTACCAACTAAACAAGAAAACATTGAAATTATGTTAAATTGAAACAAGGAAGTACAATGAGTGTATTTATTTACAGTGCAAGAAATGAACAAGTAATTTCGTAGTGGTTTCTTTCTGGATTTCACAGCAGAATGTGCGACAGTATTAAACTGTACTCTGTCAGTGAAGGAGTAGATCTCAAAATAGCTGTCAATCAAACAGGATTCAGCCTTTCGACTGATCCTCCAATCAGCACGTGGAAGCCCAGCGTCCAGCCCAGCTGAGCTCCGCCCACAGCTCCATTCACCCCCAGAGACGCCAAGCATCCGGGGGCGGGACAAAATTGTGGCATTTATCCAATTACCGTCCAGTTTTGAGGCAATGAAAAAAACTGTTCCACTCAGTCCCAGTGAAATGCATGGACGCCGGGCTTCTACAGACAAATGCACTGAGCAGAGATCGAATGAGAAAACAGCGCAACGGGAATGTATGAGAAGTGAACAACATTGAGTCCGTTGATTTGTGATAAAGCTGATTCTGAACAAACTTGTCTGTGAAATGTACATGTTCTAACACATTTGTAGTCAATGAAATGTCAACACAGCCGTACATATTTAACCATTTAATTTTCATAATTTTAGGGGAAGCCGAGCTTCCCTTGCAGCCTATGAGAAGTTGCCTCTGATATATGGATAAAATTACTGGGACACAATGAAAATTACAAAACAATAATAATAAATATAATATAATTTTACATTGCAATGAAGATCATTGTAATAACTGTCATATCTTAAGGTGGATTTTGTTTGCATTGTCATCTAAAGCTCTTACAAAATGCTTCAGTTTGTTTTCACTCAATTTAACTCAACAGTTAAAGGTTTTTTCTTCATAATAGTTGTGTCTCTAGATTCCTGAAGTATCTATTATGTTTATCATATATAATTATCTTCAACCATCTGTAACTGTCTGGGTTCTCCAACTCTTACTCAGGAAGAAAAATCTGCCTTTAAACTTAGAACAAATATCAATTTAACATTTATTGTGATAATATTAACTGAAATGAATGTTTTTATCATGGTAATCTTTCAAGTCAGCGTTGGTTTAATGTGTTCTAGTGTAGTATATTTAAGTGATACATGATGTATAGTTCAATATTTTTTCTATAGTGGATTTACTCATAGGATTATGGGTCACAAATACACTAACCTAAGGCATGTCCATACTCTGTAAGAACAGATAAATGTGTTCATGTTCTCAAGGTGGCACAAACAAAAACAAACTTAGTTCTGCTCAGGACATTTCATACTTCACAGGACACTCAAGTTCAGAACTCCTGGGATGTTCTCATAGGAACCCTCCCGCTTTCTGTTTTTCTAAATTAACCACACCCTCTTCAAATTTCTCACCAATCATAAATAGACTAGTTGCCGGACACCACGCGAGAAAAAAGTTCTGCCCATTTCATGTGAACTCACCAACCAGAGCTGCAAGAACAGAACGATGTCACTCGTCTTTCACAGTCCTGGGAGAGAGAACAAATGTCTGTGTTCCTGCTGAGTACTTACAGGCCTTCAACAATGTCAACTGAACAGTTCTTTATGCAGGTTGAGTGTGAGCTAACTAATTATCTAACGTGAACCCACTGATGATGGCTCTACAATATGATAACCGATAAACGTCACTGATGGATGAACCCTAACCATAATCACATATTTAATGTATATGTAAAATACAGAATATTTTAGTTCAGCGTATTCAGTATTTATGAATATTTAACTGAATACTGCTAAAAAGTAATAGTTGTGAAATACACATTGCACGTTTTTGACAGTGCACATGAGACTCCTCAGGGACAATCATACAGTCAGTTTTACAGTATGTAGCTCTAACCTCCACAGATCCGGGTCTAAGGTGCAATGATTCTCAACTGGTGGGTCATGACCCAAAAGTGGGTCGCACACCCCTTTTCAGTGGGTCGCAGGCCTTTGCCTTTGACTGTTAAAAAACACTAGTTGTAGTTTATGAATTTAATTCATTTTGCATGAAAACAATGTCTGTGTTAATGTGTGTGTTAAAAAGGGTTGTTACTTAAATGTTCTGATTATGTCAGCTTTGGTGGTGCAGTGGATAGTACTGTTGCCTCCTAGAAAGAAGGTCCTGAGTTTGATTCCAACACCAAGAACCTGAATGTGAGTTTGCATGTTCTCCCTGTTTTTGCATGGGTTCTCTCTGGCTTCCTCCCACTTTCCAAAGACATGCACTAGTAGGTTAACTGGTAAATCTAAATTACCCATAGGTGAGAATGTGACAGTGATTGGTTGTTCATCTCTATATGTCCAGGTCATTATTGAAAATGAGAATCAGTTCTCAACTAACTTACCTGGTTAAATAAAACACACACACACACACACACACACACACAAATATATATATATATATATATATATATATATATATATATATATATATATATATATATATATATATATATATATATATATATATATATACAGGGTGGGGAAGCAAAATGTACAATACTTTGAGGCAGGGATTGAAAGACAGTGTATGACCAATTAGTTTATTGAAAGTCATGAGAATTTATTTGCCACAAGAAAATTTACATAATAGAAAATGTTTTTATTCTATGTGTCCTCCTTCTTTCTTAATAACTGCCTTCACACGCTTCCTGAAACTTGCGCAAGTGTTCCTCAAATATTCGGGTGACAACTTCTCCCATTCTTCTTTAATAGTATCTTCCAGACTTTCTCGTAATAGTTTTGCTCATAGTCATTCTCTTCTTTCCATTATAAACAGTCTTTATGGACACTCCAACTATTTTTGAAATCTCCTTTGGTGTGACGAGTGCATTCAGCAAATCACACACTCTTTGACGTTTGCTTTCCTGATTACTCATATGGGCAAAAGTTTCTGAAAAGGTATGGATAATAGTGTTAGGTATGATTATGACATCAATATATGTTTGGTTTCAAAACAATTGACGTAGTGCCTGCTGAGAAAAACAACTAAATGTTCATTGTAAAATTTGCTTCCCCACCCTGTATGTATATATATATATATATATATATATATATATATATATATATATATATATATATATATATATATATATATATATGATTAATGCTTGAATAAGTGACTGAATGCACTTTTAATTTTTAGCACATTCTATTTGGTTCTGGTTAAAATGTACCTAATTTACTGCATATAAACTTAACAAAGGTCCAGTACTTGGGGTGGGTGAAGGGGGGGGGGGGGGGGGTATTTGGATAGGAACTGGATACAACAGTTTCATGTTTAAGTTGTATGTTTCTTGTTATACATTTGAAAATTAAAAATAAAAAAGAACTTGATCAAAATTTTTTTAAATCTAATTTAGTGTTAAAGCGAATATTTCCCTCTTTAGCATCACCGCCTGCTATCATTAAACTTGTCTTGTGTATTGGCATACTGTGATATTCTGTATTATCTCAGGTTCAAAAAGCACCATCTTTTCATTGAACAAATTTGAGAAATGTAACTTTTATTCATTTGGGTAGGGGCTTGTCCTCTAGACCAGCTGAGCACCACCGCTCTAGTGGACCTGTACGATGGCAGTCAGAGTGATTACACACAGAATTATGATTGAACTGCAAATCCCCTTCAGGGTTTACGGAGTCCGTTGAGCTCTTTTATTGGATTAGTTGAGTTGTGTTACCTACCTGTCAGACTTGTCTCTATTCACATAGAGGTAATGACAGAATCACAGTACATCTGCAGTCCAACATACTGGTAATAAAGGTTATATGGTGTTGTTTTGTGTGTCTCTGCCAAGCCCAGAGGTACGTTGGACATTTTGGAAGATGCATGAAAGGCGTCGTCCCTCCACTGTCCCTGCCCTCAATTGTAGATTCCCGTTGTCCTCTCGGTGCACTGCCCTGGCTGATCCAAAGCTGTGAATCCTGTCAGCTTTCCAAATTGTACCGTTAAGCACTCACTGCACATTGTCACAGTGACACTAATGCCAGCTCAGGGCCTGCCTTCAGCCTGAGTGTATTAGAGAGGGAAAGTAAGTCATCGTCCATTCTCTGCTTCTACAGAGCTGTCAGGTCCGCCGAGATGACAGGATGTGACGGACAGAAAGAAAGATGTATTCTGGGAGATGGGGGAATATGAAAGCGAGAGGATAGAGGAGAGGAACGGAAAGATAAAAGCAGAGTGAAGACAGAGAGACAGACAGCTCAGTAGAAGTAGAGCAAAAACAGAGACGAGCGACCACGAGGGAGAAAGGACAGAAGAGAGAGGTTGTTGAAAGAGAGAAGGGAGACAAAAAAGATCAAGAAAGGCAAAGGGAAAGAGAGACGACACAGACGGTGAAACAGAGAGAAACTCTTGACGGGAAAGAGGGGGGGTTATCTGTCATTTAGTTCCAGACGAGGGCTGATAGTTGCTCTCTGAGCTTCTGTCAAGCGCAGCATCGATATAATGGCTTGTTGGTTGCTCTGTCTCCGTGGCCCTGTTCACTGCTGCTGTTATAATGGGCGACAGAAGTCCGTGTCAGGTCTGGTGGCTCCTGTGACCCAAAAACAAAGCCCGAGTGACATACATGCAACGGAAAACATCCCCCAGCCTCAACACACTACACTTACTACACATTATGTCTATTTTTTTTTTTGTATCTTCCAAGTTCAAAATACTGAAACCCACTTCTGAAAACTTTACAAAACAGATCTATAATTCCAGATACTTGTGACATGGATTGTTCATGGTTTATTTCTCAACAGCCTTCCACATGTGGTTATAAAAAAATAGATTTTTCAATTTAGTTTTAGTATTTTGCATATAAAAAGCCAGAGAGGACTTTAGCTTTGTAGTAGATTGGAGAGAAGGTTATTTTTTTCATGCCAACGTTTGATGGTTCATAGTCAAGATGAGACAGGAAACAAAGGCAGAGAGAACAGAGACTGGCGTTCCACAACCAGGAATCAATATTCCATTCATGGAAGGCGCCCGACACAAACAACTAAGGGCCGCTTCAACAATAGCTGTGGATAAAAGGACAATATTACTTCAGCTCGACTCAAACTTAACTGTTTATTTAGAGTGATGCAATGAGAGGTGATGTTATATTCCCAAAAATATGAAATAATTTTTTATACAGTGGCTCTACCAGCTGTGATGTATTCATATCCTGTCCACATTTTGCAAAAAAAAACAAAAACATTTTCTCTGTTTTTGGGCCTTTTGTCCACAGAAAAACTGCACTTAAGGTCATGGAAACAGATTTCATAAAATTCTGTCTAAAGTGAAAATCATTTAACCCATAAAGACCTAATCCTCCACCAGTGACCAAAATCATTTACTGATATAAAATGTTTAACCTTTTCATGCATGAATTATGAGAACCTTAATCAAGATTTTTTTGGCCTGAGTGTTTTTATTCCTATTTAGGCATGAAAAAAAACAATGCAACTGAATGTTTTTTTTATGAATCTATTTTTCACAAAGTTACAAAAATGTCCACTCAGCTGGACAGCATGCATTTGATTTTGGAAGCAAAGAAACATATTTAAAACCCATCATCATAAAGTTATATACTGTGAGAAATCTATTAAATATACAGGGTGGGGAAGCACAGGGATTGAAAGACAGTGTATGACCAATTAGTTTATTGAAAGTCATGAGAATTTATTTGCCACAAGAAAACTGACATAATAGAAAATGTTTTTATTCTATGTGTCCTCCTTCTTTCTTAATAACTGCCTTCACACGCTTCCTGAAACTTGCGCAAGTGTTCCTCAAATATTGGGGTGACAACTTCTCCCATTCTTCTTTAATAGTATCTTCCAGACTTTCTCGTAATAGTTTTGCTCATAGTCATTCTCTTCTTTCCATTATAAACAGTCTTTATGGACACTCCAACTATTTTTGAAATCTCCTTTGGTGTGACGAGTGCATTCAGCAAATCACACACTCTTTGACGTTTGCTTTCCTGATTACTCATATGGGCAAAAGTTTCTGAAAAGGTATGGATAATAGTGTTAGGTATGATTATGACATCAATATATGTTTGGTTTCAAAACAATTGACGTAGTGCCTGCTGAGAAAAAACAACTAAATATTAATTGTAAATTTTGCTTCCCCACCCTGTATATATATTTTTTAATGCAGCTAATCTCATGTTTTTGCACATTTTATCATATTCTAATACTAGTTATGGAGATAATACGCAAAAAAAAAAAAAATTGTTTGAGAAAATTAGCAGTTCATTTACATTCAAACATGTTAACGCAGATCAGGATTATCAAGAACAGCAAAGTTACAGTCATGGTCTGAATGTCAGTGTAGATGATGCATGAGCGTCCACTGTGTTGGTTAATATCCGCCTGAGACCCAGGAAGATGGACATTTTTAGCTTTTTTTTTTAACATTAAACAGTCATCTTGATTGGAAACTGCATAATGCAACAATTTTTTCAGATACATTTTTTAAATTATTTTCATTTATTTATTTTTTTAATGGAATGTCCTTCGCAATGAACAGCATTTTTTTTTGTGAAATTGTCAAACTTTTGTCCCCTACAGAGGACAAAAATGCATTGCTGGGTCTCAGGAGGACACGGAACTGAAACAACTAAACCCATGAACATACAAGAGAACAGCTGGAGAATAGGTGTCCACTGTAGTGACCACTGTGCATGAAAGGGTAAATATCTGTTGATCCACTAATTCTATCAGTACATGTAAATAATTGGCGTAAAATGCAGTTTGTCATCTTTTCATGGTCATCAGATATGACCAGTTTGGACGTTTAGAGGCTCTGTAGTGAACGTGGAAACACTGCTATCTTCTACAACATTAATTCACCAGTAAAACCCATGGAGTTGGATCAATGACAGTGGATGGAGACACTGGGTTTATGTTCAGTTTTTGATAGATTTTGCAGAAAAAAATCACTTTTTCCCTACATTTTCCGTTTTTGAAATAACAACCCTCAACTTTAAAGGGGTCATATTTTGCTAAACCCACTTTTATTAGTCTTTGGTTCATTTATTTGTGTATTTGGACCATAATAGTTCCAAAAAGTCTGAATTTGAACCTTCCAGGTGCTGCAAAGCTATCTTTAGGGGCCGTTTACACAGCGTAGGATTCAGTCGACTCCGGGAAGATTTCATCGCGGATTAGCCTTCTGTTAACATGGAAACGGTGCCTAGAGTGCCTGAATCCGGAAACTTTTGATACCAGGGTCCAGGGTGGAATGTTATTGATACGCTCCGCATTTCTGCTCCGTGTTAACGCGAATCGTAACGTTCCGGGGTAAAATATGACGTCACCGCATGCACGCGCAGCCAAGAACCGCCAGTTAACCCACTCCAGGCCAGTTGGTGGCGGTAATGCGCCTCCAAGCTGGTTTGCCAGCCTCTATGACACAATAAAGCTGCAGAAAAAGAAGGAACAACCACAACAACAATGGCCGGTTTCAGAACAACATACGTGCTGCTAACTGTGCTCAGCTCGTCTGTCCAGACAAAGAAGTCCTGCGTCTTTGTACGACCACTCGCCATTGTTGTTTGTAAATAGTGTTGTCCGCCTCTTCTTCTTCTTCTTCTTCTCCTCATTTAAAGGCTGTCTAAACCGGAAATCGTTTGTGTGCAGGAGCGTGTTTTACCGCCACTGTTTCACTACAGCTCTACATCGCCAGCTACTGGTCTGGCATGGCCACTACAGCGTATTCAGCCGTCCTCGCAGACTCATGTTAACGCAGATCGTTATCATAGCGGCTTCGTCTTAACGCGGAATGATTTTATAACGCAAAGGAGAAATCTTTGCGGAGTGTTGCCGTGTAAACATACCCTTATATTCATTCCGGCAAAAATCAAGTGGATTTCTACAACCCGTTTCAATTCCTTCTTATTTTGTTACGTCTATAACTAGTTACATCACGACATTTGCACATAAGATCAAGACTTCCGACAAACATTTCTCAGAGTATGCTATAATTGTTTAGCAGCAGCGGTTGTAGTCCATACTGAAAATATGTCCAGACTTTGAGCCAATTACCTAAAATGTTCAGTTGTTGGTTGAACGGGACAGAGCAGCACAGCCAACAACCTGGAGGGGGCGGGGCATGAAGTGGCTCATTTGCATTTAAAGGGCCAGCACTGGAAAAAATGAGTGGGTTTCCTGTTGTGTCCACACATACTGCGACATGTTTCTTTTTCTTCTTTGCTTATTGTAACGTCTGTCAACATCCATTTTTTAAATTCACTTGACTCTAGTTGCGAAAAAAGGTCTTTCCATTGATATACCATTTGCGCTACGCCCGAAAAACCACCTCTTGCCAGCGCAAAAACTTTTAATCGAAAAATGAGACTTTTGGCGAAATTGTCTTTTATTCCTTTAGGTAAATTTTTATGCGCAAGTTATATTTGTGCAATTTGAGGGTCAATGGAAAAACGACTACTTTCTGATATTAGGTTTTAAATACATGTTTCTTTGCTTCAAAAATTAAATGCATGGTGTCCGGCTGAGTGGACATTTTTGTAACTCCTTAAAAAAAAAAAAAAAAAAACTTGATGGCATTGTTTTTTTCATGCCTAAAGAGGAATAAAAACACTCAGGAAAATCATCTTGGCTAAGGTTCTCATAATTCTTGCATGAAAGGGTTAAAGGGCCAGAGCTCAAAACGACATTTCTCGTGTTGTTACTCAAAAATAGGGTTGAGGATGGACCTGTGGAGTTGAATTAATGAAGAATTCAGACCCAAGCATAGAATTTACAGTTTATGTAGACCACAGGGAAATCTTTTAAAATGCTTAATTTAATTTAAAAAAGCAAAATATCACTCCTTTAATTTGAGCTTTCATGAACATCAATCATGACCTGTAAATTGAATATATGAAAATACCTGATTTACACTTAAGAATGCAAAATACTGCGCATAATATTAGAATAAATGGTGATAAATCACCTAAGAAAAGTTCAAAATAGAGAAAATAAATCATTTAGGAACTGCCACAAAAATAGCACTGGGTCTTTATGGGTTAAAAACACTCTGACTGAGAAAACTGAAAGATATAAGACGATGGCACTACACACATGGCTACTGTTGTTTGTGTAGTACAAATGCACCTCAAGGTCAGCATGAACACATGTGGAACATAGACACATATCAGTGTTGTGAATCTATACAATACGCAGAATACACTTCAACAAGTCAAACCAACACTTCATGAATAACTCTTCTTGTTGTTGCTGTTTAATGTCATGACAGACTCAAGCCTCGGTGTATTTTCTGAGAGTCTGCAGTGTATATAGTGTACACAGTGGAATATTTGTATTATTGTGGACAAGGCATTAATCTTATTTTAGCCTTGTAATAGACTCCTCTTGTTTTAACAGCTCCACAGCCATGTTCCCATAAATTTGTCATGTGAATTTTACGCTTCTTCTAGAAATGCTGCAAAAAAAGAAAACACTAAATACCCAAGTTTGTAACTTATAACTGCTCTGAAGTGAACAAACAAGAAGTATTGTCATCAGAAGATACAATCACATGGCATGATATTTCTATTTGGAGATACAACCTAATTCAGTCAAAAGTCAAAGGTGTCTAGCAAACCTCAAAAAAAATACTCATGACCATCACTGATTTGACATCTTCTTCTTTTACATAACACATGCATGTAATTTTTTTTTTTTTTTTTTTTTTTACACTGATGTCTGTCAGTCATGCAGTTATAACCATTTTAAATCTGCCTTTATATCAGGCTGCCTAGGTGTCTTCATGATTTCTTTGCAATAAAAGTGTCAAAAAAATGTCCTCTTTTGTCAATTTTTTTGCACCTTCGTTTTCAGGAAGAGGTTAACTTTCAATATCTGGCTATTAATTATCACTATTATGAATAATAAATGCTTCAAATAATGTGTTTTAATTAAAAAAAAAAAAAAAACTGACTTGAACTTTTTAGCATATTTATTATCAGAATTTTTTTAAGATTGCAGAAATAAACTTTCAACTATTTTTCATCTGCTCAAACATGCTTTTTGGTCTTGAACATTCAGTATTCATATTATGGCTTCATATTTTTTGTCATTTTCAGGTGTTTTTAGCCTGTGTGGAAGTCTCTGAAACAGTTCCTTTCTACTTGTAATAGAGTCCCACGTTGCTGCCGTTGCAGCTCTGGATCTATTTGAATTTTGTGGATAACACAATCAGTTCAGGACTTACAGTAATTTGAATGCTGTAAAGTGCAAAATGGAGAGATTGCTGTTGTTAAAGGGTTAATACTAAAAAAAAATTAAAACATAAAAATAAGAAAATAAAATAAAATGTGACCAAGCAAGATCATCTGGATGTATGGTGAGAAGATGGTAAGTATATGCTCTAGGTATTTTAGAAAATATTTTAACAACTTAATAGCCCCAAAGAGCGCACTTAAAAGCTACTTCCAGAGGGGAGCTGAAACCATTTCATCATTTACATGTTACCCTGTACTACTCTGGTTTTAAGCTACTGCTGTCTTGAGTCTTTAGTTTGTTTGGATCCAAACTGGTCATAAAATTACACAAACTAACAACCCGATCAAGACCACCAGAGTAGGAGTATGTGAAGGGGTCGGGTTTGTATGTGTGTGTCCACCTCATCCAACAGCCCAACACTAAATGTGCTTTACTGAACTGTCTATGACCTTATGAAGATTTGTCAACGAGTAGCCTTCAAAGCTACCACTGCTAATGGTATATTATATATAATAGATGGGTCTAGGAGTGAAGCTGTAACAAATGAACTGCTTTAATAGGACCTGCAGGTAAAGGGGGATGGAGAAAAAGATGAATTATAGTAACAGGATGGACTGAATTGAACTGCTCTCCACTGCTTTGCCTGAATTGGGAAACTCATCGTTAACCACTCATTGAGTTTTACAAAGTTTCAAAATGTATATTTGCCTTGTTTGCTTATGTTGAAGGATTAATCTTTGGGTACTAGCCTACATTTTCATAAAAGGCTCCATCTTTGTTTTGGAAAGCCAAGATTTTCCTCTATGACCAAAAACTTCTATCAGTTAATTTTAACCCATAAAGACCCAAACATCTACTGACCAAAAGCATCTCCTGATGTAAACTGTTTAATACCTATTGATCCGCTAATCCTATCAATACATGTAAATAACTGGTGTAAAATGCAGTTTATCATCTTTTCATGGTCATCAGATCACAGGCGATTTCTCATAGACTGCAAGGGAAGCTCGGCTTCCCCTAAAATTACGAAAATTAAATGGTTAAATATGTACGGTTGTGTTGACATTTCATTGACTACAAATGTGTTAGAACACGTTCATCCCACAGACGAGTTCGTTCAGAATCAGCTTTATCACAAATCAACGGACTTGATGTTGTTCACTTCTCATACATTCCCGTTGCGCTGTTTTCTCATTCGATCTCTGCTCAGTGCATTTGCCCGTAGACGCTCAGCGTCCATGCACTTCAATGGGACTGAGTGGAACAGTTTTTTTCATTGCCTCAAAACTGGACGGTAATTGGATAAATGCCACGATGTTGTCCCGCCCCCGGACGCTCAGCGTCTCTGGGGGTGAATGGAGCTGTGGGCGGAGCTCAGCCGGGCCGGACACTGGGCTTCCACGTGCTGATTGGAGGATCAGTCGAAAGGCTGAATCCCATTTGATTGACAGCTGTTTTGAGATCTACTCCTCCACTGACAGAGTTCAGTTTGATACCGTCACACATTCTGCTGTGAAATCGAGAGAGAAACCACTACGAAATGACTGGTTCATTTCTTGCACTGTAAATAAAACACACTCATTGTACTTCCTTGTTTCATTTTAACATAATTTCAACGTTTTCTTGTTGCAGTTACATAATTTAATCATTTCTTGCCCGAGTTTAATATTGTTTTGTAGATAGTTAAATCAATCATACTAGGTCGGAGTGAACTAACTATCTAGCAAGGTGCACATGATGGCAGACAATGCTAATGGAATGGAGGGGCGAATTTATGTTTAAATAACTTGACAATTTTTTTGATATAAGCTGACAATGATCTTCCCCCTCTCTGAAAGACGAGCAGCCGTCACTGCATCAGACATGACCCATTTGAACGGTCAGAGGCTCCGTAGTGAATGTGGAAACACTGTCATCTTCAACAACATTGATTCACCAGTAAAACTCATGGAGTTTGGTAAGTGCTAGTGGTTGTAGACATTTGTTTTTACACTCATTTATTGATATCTTTGCTGGAAAAGTAACTTTTTGTTCAGTTTTCTCTGTTTCTGATATAATAACCCTCAACTTTAATCTGAGGTTTTTATGAAAATTTATGAGATCAATAAATTCAACATGGGAAAATACCTGATTTTCACTGAAAAAACACAAAATACAAAGGATAATATTATAATAAATGATGGTAAATCACTTATATATTATATGTAGATAAAAATTCATTTGGGAACTACCACAAAAGTAATGCCAGGTCTTTATGGGTTAAAGACTTCTATCAAGTCAATTAAATCCAGTTGTCTTTATGTAGTGCCAATCATATGTACATGACTATCTCCAGACATTTGGTTACTCTGTCTCTGAGGAAACTCAACAAATCCTCCAGGAGCAACCCTGAGGCAACTGTGATATAGCTAAGTTTACAACCAGATAAGAATACATATCGCAATATTCAAGATTCACTTCATTGTTATGTATTGTAGGAAATGTATCTTGGCTTTCCAACCATATTGCATCCACACAAATCTATTCAAATTTTACAGAGCATGAAAAGACTTCCATTTATTTATTTATTTATTTATTTTCAATTAAGATTTTCTTCTTTAGTAAAGTGACATGGAAACACATTGCATTTTGTATTATTTATTCACCAAACAAAACATATTTATTCACATCCGCACCCTTTTTTTTGGCAACTTTGTGCAAATCTTCATTTACACATGTGATCAAATACACTATAAACGGCAACAAAGGCTCAAAAATATGAATAGCGTAGAACAGCAAAATGAAACAGCAGATGTTTTTATATTAGCGCATGATATACAGTATATTGTTGTATGAAATGGCTGTAGACTTGACCATAAATAGATCTGTGTAATCTGTGAACTGATTTACATCATAAATTATAAGTGCTGGACTGTTTGCAGAGGTGATTGATGGGTAACCTGGGGAAATAAATGCTCCGATGTATTCAGCAAAGCAGTCCCCATACCATGTACCCCTACTTTATACATTCTGCATCCAGTATTTAGCCTGAGGTTACATGTGGAAAAGCGGAGCGTGAACCATTGAACCACAGAAGCATTTATTTGCTTGAGAGAGTGGACTGTGGACCACCATCACAGTAAACCCCCTCCTTGAAAACCCTTCTGAACCGGCTTATGTTTATATAAATGTTTTACTGTGCTGTTCACATAAATAAATGAATCAGTCGTACACACAGCCTGGATAAGAAGAAGGAGTAAACCTAACAAAGAGATCAGATTTAACCCTTTGAGACCTCTGGCGGTGTTCCAACACTTAGAAAAGACAAATGAATGTTGCAGGTGTGTGTATTTGTGTATGTGTGAGAAAGAGAGGTGGTTATTTGGGCATTGGTGTCTTCTGATCAGTCCGTCATTATGTGTTAAAGCGCACCTGCTTTATATTGTTGTACTTCCTTCCTGAGGAGAAGTCCATCTGTTCATCATTTTTCATGTACAGTGTGTGGTCAGCCGTGCTGTGTATACAATACCAGCTGCCATGTGACAACCAGATTTCAGCTCTAGGATTAAGCATTAAATGGGTTTCTTATGGCAGATATACGTCCATTCTGTAACGAGATGCATGAAGTAAAAACTGGCAACTCTCTTTAATTTGGAAACTTACAAGGTGTTCTAACCAGTGGTTTAGTCCAGGGTATATGGAGTATACCTACTTATTTTTCAGTCAGTATTGAGTATATCCACTTCTAAATCCCCCTGATGCACACCATCCAGTAGTATCTACAGCCAAATTGTCCATTTTTCCCCCTAGGATGATGAAGCCCGACTCTGCCTGTAATTGGCTAGTACCTGGTACCTTCACTGATTAGATTGGTTAACTTCAGGCATGAAGACTAGTCTTCATGCCAGTACTGATGAGCCAGTCAGAGGCAGTGTAGGGCGGGTCATTTTGAGGAAAGTATTACTAACTAACACTGGCCTCCTCTGGAACCTGACTGGACACCTCAGGTGCCAGTATCACCCCAGTTGATTGACAGGTCACTGCACGTCTCATTGAAAGATACGCAATGATGGGAAATGCGAATGAGAAAGGCAGAATAAACATATTTCAAGTAAGTGACACATATCGAGAGAACCTACTTTCATGGAATACATAATTCTGAGGTAAGTTTTAAGGTGGTTTCCAAATGAGTGACTGTTTTAAACTACTGGCCATATGACTGCACATTTAGAGAAGAGATTTTGTTGCCAATAAGTAAACTGTTTGAGTAGGCTAACGTTATGATAGGCTTATATTATCCTAGGCTTGCCTCATGCTAAATACATTTACATTCATGCATCTGATTGTGTGACCAGTAATACCTACAAACTGCTCCTAATCAAGTCCTGATAATTTTATAAAATTGACCATATATTACTGATGGATTTTTAGGTAAACTAGAGTAGTCTTACATGTCACCGTTTCTAAAACAGGGTGTTTTTCCAGACTACTAAAAAAAAAAAAAAAAAAAAAAAAAAAAAAAGTCAAAAATTAAGAGACAAAATACAGTTTATCTTTTCATGGTCATCAGATATGACCCATTTGGACATTCAGATGCTCTGTAGTTACCATGGAAACACCGTTATCTTCTACAACATTGATTCACCAGTAAAACCCAAGGAGTTGGATCAATGACAGTGGATGGACACACTTTGTTTATGTTCGCTTAATGATATCTTTACTGAAGAGGTCACTTTTTTGTCAGTTCTCTCTGTTTCCGATTTAATAACCCTCAACTTTAATCTGAGTTTTTATGAACATTTACATGATCAGTAAATTAGATATAGGAAAATGCATGACTTTCACTGAAAAAAATGCAAAATACAGAGGATAATATTGTAATAAATGGTGATAAATCACTTAAGAAAGGTTTAGTAGAGAGGAAAGAATCATTTGAGAGCTGTCATACAAGTAGCACTGGATCTTTATCGGTTAAGCGTAGACTGTATAGGCATAGATTTTGGATATTTAGACTAACCTCCCCTGTTCCCTCCAATAAGAACATGAAACAAATTTTGAAAAAGAGCATTTCGACTGATAGAAACGATTCCTTTATACAGCCTTTATTGTGTAAGCATTGCCTTCATCAGGCACTTGTAAATTTCTATAAATGAAAGTTTCATTGAAAACTTGAAACACACACCTGCAGTGACTGAATCACCCTTCAGATAAGTGATCTAGAAGTGTGACATTTGGACACTTTGTACCATTTTAAACCAAGCAATGTGTGAGTTATAAGTATTCATCTTTTTTTTCTATGTCACTGTTAGAAATATAGTTTGATGGTTTGTTGCTAATCTTGTTTGGCTGTAAACCTTTAAAATTTTTGCTAGTTAGTTAACAACAGCAGACATTTCCATGACATAAAACTATAAATTAGTTGATAAAGTTCACCAGAATGCACCAAGAGGTATGTGTTATGTCTGTTATTATTAAATCCCTGCAGAGTACACAAATGCTTTTTCTTTCACATCCACAGACACCTTGTCTAGTTTGGTATCCCCATATGGCTAGCACACTCACATAAATATCCTGCCCATGCAAATACCACGGACTCAACACCTGCACATATACATCAGACTAATCGCATTGCTTTGTGTCATGCAATAAGTGCATGATCACACCATACATGGTTAACATACAACCATTTTCCTAGTATAGATATATACAACGCCCATTGGGAGACTCTGCAGAGAGACGGCGAAGCTTGGTACAACTTTCCTCAATGTGCCTGACTGAAGCTAATCCATTCTCTAGGACAGGGGTGTCAAACTCATTCTAGTACAGGGGTCATATTCAGCTAAATTGGATCTGAAGTGGGCCAGTAAAATAATAACATAATAATTTATAAATAATGTCAACTCCAAACTTTTCTCTGTTTTAGAGCGAAAAAAAGTAAATTTACATTATGATAAGGTTTCCATCTACAAACTATCCTTTCAAAAGATGTGAATAAAATGAACAAACTGAAAAAATAAGTATAATTTTAACAGTATTCTGCCTCAGTTTATCATTTACACGTGTACATTAGAACTTACAGATCACAGTGGATCTACAAACACACAAAACATTTAATAACAGACAGAAATTTGTTAAAATTGTACTTACTAACTGGACTCTGAAGGATAAAAAACTGTTGTTAATGCTTTTGGCAGCGAGTAAGAAGACTATCACTACAAAATGGTTAAAGCCTGAAGCATCCACAACGGAAGAATGGATGGACATTGTACAGGACATTTACATTCTGGAGAAGCTGACATCTTGTTTTAAGGGTCAAAAGGAATCTGTTTTCACAATTTGGTCAAAATGGACAAATTATGTTACATTTGTAATGGATGTGAAATGAATATATCAGTGATGTGAATACTTTTACATATGAAACATTTCTGTTTAGATTGATGTAAACATGCACATCTTAAATTGTCTTGCCTTATGGATGAAGTAGTGGAGTAAGCCCTCTCCTCCTGCCCACTTTTCTTTTATTTATTTTATACGTTCTTTACATGACAAAAAATCTTGGATAAGCATTTTTTCATTTGACGTGTAGAAACTGAACTGTGCCTGTAACGGATGCTTTGCTACTTGCTTCTTCAAATAAACAAAGATTTTTAAAAAATAATAATAAAAATTGTACTTACTTCTCTTAAGACATTTCAGGTTATTCACATTTTTTGCGAAATTATACTTTGTTTTAGTGTAAATATATGAAAATATTTCCATTTACAAAGAGAAAAATTGGGAGTTGTCATTATTTATATGTGACTATGATAGTATTTTACTCGTCCTGCCCACTTGAGATTGAGTTGTTCTGAATGTGGAACCTGAACTAAAAGGATTGTTAATATCTTAGTGTAATTTTTGCATTTCACAAATTCCTCCCAAGGGCCGGACTGGACTCTTTGGCGGGCCGGATCTGGCCCCCGGGCCGCATGTTTGACACCTGTGCTCTAGGAAGTCTTCTGACATAAAGCCTCCATGACATTTGTTTAAAACTAATAATTTCCCATTTCCCGATTACCCATTGGTTTCTGACCTTTAGTTCTGATGTCAGTAGTTTGTAATTTGGTTTCCTGGAGCTAGAAGTGACCATATTTGAACAAAAGAGCTACCAGAGCCAGAGTGGTCAGAGGTGAGCTAATGCTGAATGTCAGCTCACTGACTCAGTAATACAGTAAACTCCAATCAGAAATAGCATAGCGAAGTCATTTCACAGTCTTGTTAGTGGAATCTGTTAACCAGAACTACAGTCTGTTGGGAAGCATGTCATGTTATTAAATAAAAGTGAGTTCTGAAAGTCTGACTCGGCAGGCGAGGAAACTGTCATACAGACCTGTCAATCAAAGCCCATTACAGCAATCATTGAATATTCTATTTGTCCTGAGATCTTGTTAACAGATGAAAAATTTAACAATGGACCAAATCATTTATGTTTCAAATAAAACGGATGAAACCTGTAAGTAAAATAATTGACTTTGTACTTTCAGAGAGAAGTCTGATGAAAGTCAGTGGGACCCAGGGTTTTTTGGAGCCAACACACCAGTTACGATAACCCACCAACACTGAAAACATCATAAACATTCATTCATATTACATACTATTTACAATCCCACCAGTTCAATGTAATAAGTAAAGTTGGAATGTTGTTGAAATATGTGATTTGTCAGCTGAAAGGCCAGTTTTATTTGTAAGTCAATTCATTCATTTTTACTGAAAGTGTACATCTCACTTAGGGATGCACTAGTGGTGAGGTTTTGGACCAGTACCAATATTTAACCCTTTATTGGGCAAGTGAGTATATTTGGAAATTTTCAAATACATTACAAGACAGTGACAGCAACAGTTACAGTGAGGACAGTGACTCAGCAATCTCAGGTCCAATGTGGTCTACAGGGTCTGTAAGGTCCACCTCTGCATGAACAGTGAGTGTACCTGCTTTGTTAGGTACCATGAAGTAATGGTACTAATGTAAGGAATGATGTTCAAAGGGAGAATGTGGATGTGGAAAGGGGTCTTATGTTGTTATGATGTTCTAAAAAATGATGTTCTTTTCACCTTACATGTGTTTTCTTGTTTTTTTAATATATATATATACTTTTTTATATTTTATTTAAATGTTTTTTGGACTTTTTTGCCAGTTACGAGTAAGGAATCAAATATGGTAACTTCAGTGACCTTGATTTTCTACATTACAATAACACATTTCGAAAAGTAATAGCCTTTATGATGTTCTGTTGTTAAAAGCAAGCATAGGGGGCCCTCTAGTGGTCAGAATAAATTGCAGTAACGTATATTTTGTACTTTCGGTGCTCCTGTAGCCAGTTGAGACATAAGAAGGAACTAAACTGACATGTTTTTCTCACTCTGTATGGCCAGGAAAACGTTTGCCTGTGAATATTTTATGTTCAGTTTTTGTAGGAATGAATAATAAAAAATATCTCTGATGTGAACCTTTGTTGCTGGATAAAAAGCCGTTGTAAATCTTGAGTTAATCTGTAAATGCTAATCGTTAGCGTGTCTATGGATTTTCCCATTCAAGTTAGCATCGAGCTGGCGATCTGTTTTCTATTCATTTAAATGTATAATGCCATGTAAATGTTCTAAGGTAATGAACATAACTGAGACATATTTTGTATTTGTTTGCAGTTTTATAGTGAGTCTCAAGTAAAGATTTGGAGAGAAGTTTCGGTGTCCGGCTTTTCTTGGGAAACCTGTTGTCTATCTGCTGAGCTAATCGCTACACACACAATAGCCCCAGTGGCTTAGCTCCAAATTTGGCCATGTTTGTGCACTTTTGGAAACAAATTTGATATTTGGCACAGTTATACATATGACCATTGTGAATCATTCTGGATATGGAAACACCTCGACAGCTCCCCCTGGTGGCAGGTGGCGCCACCTACATATACAAAATTGCCCCTAGTGGCCAGTAGGAATGTCGTACAGACATGAAACAAATGCCAAAATGTTGGTCTCATCGAGCCCGACAAATCATACATTTACACCCATAAGCTAACTCCAACAGGAAGTTGGCAATCTGCCTCTGAATGTATTCCAAAATCAAAGAATTAACAAGACAAGACTCTTTTCATCATCACTGCTTATTCATTTCAAACTTTAATGTCACATTTTATGTATTAAAATGTTCAGGAGACTCTCTGCTTTCCTGCGATTAATCCATAACCGTACATCCTATCTCAAAAATTCTTGGACTAGAGGAAAGCAGAGTCTCCTGAACATATAAAGTGTGTCATAAAGGTTTGAACTGAATAAGCACTGATGGTGGAAAGAGTCTTGTCTTGTTAATTCTTTGATTTTGGAATACATTCAGAGGCAGATTGCCAACTTCCTGTTGGAGTTAGAGCATGGGTGTAAATGTATGATTTGTCGGGCTCGATGAGAACAACATTTTGGCATTTGTTTCATGTCTGTACGACATTCCTACTGGCCACTAGGGGCAATTTTGTATATGTAGGTGGTGCCACCTGCCACCAGGGGGGGCTGTCGAGGTGTTTCCATATCCAGAATGATTTGCAGTGGTCATATGTATAACTGTGCCAAATATCAAATTTGTTTCCAAAAGTGCACAAACATTCAGCTAAGCCACTGGGCTACAAGCAGGGGCAGAATAGTCTTGTTATGTCCTACAATAACACACTAAGATTGAAATTTTGAATTTCACAGTATTAGGGTGCCCTGTAAAGGGTTAATATATCAAGTTAGTCTGACAGTCTTTGTGCTGCTGTTCTTCATTCTCTTATTCTTTATCTACTTGTTCTTGTTTTATTGACATGTACCTTTGAGGTGAAAGATGGAAGGCAGAAAACTCATGAAAGTCCCAGTTGTTACACCAGCCAATATCTTACTGTTTTCAGAGAAAGTTAAAAATGGCAAAACATTTAAATATAACTTAGGATTCTCCTATATTCAACCCTACAATTTATGCATCTACACAACACATTTCATTGTCCCAGACTTGTTAACCCATAGAGACTTAAACAGCCACCGGTGACACAAACCATCTACAGATATAAACTGTTTAATAGCCTACCTATTGATTCATTAATCCTATCAATCCATGTAAATAATTAGTGGAAAATACAGTTTGTCATCTTTTCATGGTCATCAGATATGACCCGTTTGGACATTCAGAAAGTCTGTACTTACCGTGGAAACACCGTCATCTTCTACAACATTGATTCACTAGTAAAACCCATTTAGTTTGATAAATGACAGCGGATGGAGAAACTTGTTTTTACATTCAGTTAGCACTAACTTTGCTGAAAAAGTCTCTTTTTCTTCATTTTTGTCTGTTTTGATATAATTAACTCCATATTTACTCTGAGTTTCCATGAACATCTACATCAGGGGTGTCAAACTCATTTTGGTTCAGGGGCCATATTTAGTCCAATTTGATCGCAAGTGGGCCAGACCAGTACAATAATGACTTAATAACCTATAAATAATGAAAAATCCAAGTTTTTCTTTTTGTTTTAGTACCAAAAAAAAAAAAAAAATTATGAAAATATTTAAATTTTACAAAAAAGATGTGAATAACCTGAAAAAATAGAAATGGCATTTGTAAAATTAGTGCAATTTTAACAATATTATGCCTCGACTTATTATTTATACATGTACATTACACACAATGTTACATAAACATTTAGTAACAGGCAGAATAGTGTAAAAATTTCAGAGTTTGGAACTAAAATAAGAACAATTTCTACAATATTCCATCTCTTATTATTAGCACAACTACAGATCACGGTGGATCTATAAATGCACAAAATATTTAGTAACAGGCAGAATATTGTTAAAATTGCCCATTTCGGGTTGTTCATCTTTTTTTTTATTTATGTATTTATTTGCATTTTATTGTTAAAGAATAGTTTTGTAAATGTAAATATTTTCACAGTGTAATGTTATTTTTTATATTTTATATATATATTTTTTAATTTTTTCCACATAATTTTTCCCAAAGAAAATTTGTAGTTGTCATGATTTATGGGTTATTGTGTTGTTATTTTTACTGTAGATCAAATTGATCTGTATGTGGAACCTGAACCAAAATGATTTTTGACAACCTTGACTGTTCAGGTTAATTTTTGCATTTTCATCCCGCGGGCCAGAATGGAACCTTTGGCGGGCCAGATGTGGCACCCGGGCCTCATGTTTGACACCTGTGATCTACATGATCTGTGAATTAAATATATAAAAATAGATGATTTCCACCAGACAATGCAAAACAGAGGATACAAAAAATTGGTGATAAATCTGTTACGAAAGGTACAAATAGAGAAAAATTAATTTGGGGACCGCCACAAAAATAGCACTGGGTCTGTAAGGGTTAAAAGTTTATGTTTTCACCTTTATAATGTCACATGTAACATTTTTTTATTGAGAAAAACATCACTAATATTCAGTAGTGATGTTTTCCGCATACAACACAACAACGTGTGGTGTAAAATGTCAAATTTGTGTTCTTTTCGCTTCATTGTTTTCTCAG
This sequence comes from Sphaeramia orbicularis, assembly GCF_902148855.1. NCBI lineage: Eukaryota > Metazoa > Chordata > Actinopteri > Kurtiformes > Apogonidae > Sphaeramia > Sphaeramia orbicularis. The sequence continues at coordinate 38,114,089 of NC_043977.1, forward strand.
AAGAGCTTTCCCTCAAAGCAAGAAAGCAGCAGATGCCACCAAGATGGTATACTGTCCCACATATGGAGTGTCTGTGTGGTGCAATGTGAAAACTGAAGTGAAAGAGGTATGGAAAAAAAAAAAAAAAGGAGGAAATGGAGGTCAGTGTGCAGTCTGTTACTTGGGCCTAATTAGCTGCCTCACAGTGATGGAGGGATGGGCGCGGGACGGGTAAGGCGAGAATTTATACCGTGCTTCTCACAACGACACGGCTAATAAAACAACTTTAACGGTGGCTATCCTCGCTAAGCATTTGGAAACGTGTGGTTGTTGCAGTTTTGTGGCCTGAGTAGTGCAGCAGTTAGGGCGGACATGTACGCAGCTGACAGCAGTTGCCAGGAGAAAAACTGCCAAACATTTAGTTCACATCTTACTCAGTGTTGCATTAAATGTAAAGCTGTAAAATCTTTCCGGAGAAGTAGAGGCAAAGACGGGAACGCTGGAGTAGAGGGAGCTGAAGTAGAGGGAGAAAATGAATTAGGTCTGCTTGGTCATGTATGGTGTAATGTGAAAGGAGCTAAATCAGCAGCATTGCTCCCCTATGGCAAAGTGGAGGTGCTGTAAAGAACAGTGTAGCCTACTTCTAAAGTTAATGCTGCCTTTTAGGGGGAACAAGAAGTCTGTTGTTCTGCATGTGTTTTCCATTCACACATACTCAGATGGAGGCTCATTAAAGGCCAAATGCACACATGGATGCACATACAGTACATAGGCAATATACAGTAAAAGTGTACAGCAGCGTCATAATGGCTTTGGAACTCAACTGGTGATTGGTCTTTTTGAAGCTTCGAGCCATTTGAGAATGTCCACTCCTCTGATTGGTCAGATGTGTTTGGGGTCAAAAAGAAGGAAATGCAGGAAGAAGGTTCCATGTTTTGGGATTAGCACTGATTTCAAGAACCATGTACTACAGGAATAGTTTTGTTCCTGCTGATATTTTTCTTTGTTTTAAATCTTGGGTTGGTTTATTTTAACCCTTTCATGCATGAATTATGAGAACCTCTGGTTAGGATTTTTTTCCTGAGTGTCTTTATTCCTCTTTAGGCATGAAAAAACAATGCAATTGATTTTTTTTTTTTTTTTTATTGAACCTATTTTTTATGAAGGTTGATTTGTTTCTTTATGGCTTTAACTAAAAAAAAATCAATAAAAAAAGTGTTTGAATGCAAAAATATGCACAGGGTGAGGAAGCAAAATTTACAATATTTTGAGGCAGGGATTGAAAGACAGTGTATGACCAAGTAGTTTATTGAAAGTCATGAGAATTTATTTGCCACAAGAAAATTGACATAATGTTTTAATGTTTGTGAAAATGTTTTTATTCTATGTGTCCTCCTTCTTTCTCAATAACTGCCTTCACACGCTTCCTGAAACTTGCGCAAGTGTTCCTCAAATATTCAGGTGACAACTTCTCCCATTCTTCTTTAATAGTATCTTCCAGACTTTCTCGTAATAGTTTTGCTCATAGTCATTCTCTTCTTTCCATTATAAACAGTCTTTATGGACACTCCAACTATTTTTGAAATCTCCTTTGGTGTGACGAGTGCATTCAGCAAATCACACACTCTTTGACGTTTGCTTTCCTGATTACTCATATGGGCAAAAGTTTCTGAAAAGGTATGGATAATAGTGTTAGGTATGATTATGACATCAATATATGTTTGGTTTCAAAACAATTGACGTAGTGCCTGCTGAGAAAAAACAACTAAATGTTCATTGTAAATTTTGCTTCCCCACCCTGTATATATATTTACGGTGCAAGAAATTTAATTTGAACACTTTTTTTCTTTGATTGAAATGGGGGTTTTTGATTGAAATTTTAGGGTTTTTTAATGGCTTATTTTAACCCTTTCCTGCATGACTTATGAGAACTTTAGTCTAGATTTTTTTCCTGAGTGTTTTTATTCCTCTTTAGGCATGAAAAAACAATGCAATTGAATTTTTTATTGAACCTATTTTTTATGAAGGTTGATTTGTTTCTTTATTGCTTTAACAACAACAAAAAAAAAATTCAATAAAAAAAAGTGTTTGAATGAAAAAAATTTATTTCTGATGCAAGAAATTTAATTTGAACACTTTTTTTCTTTGATTGAAAAGGGGTTTTTTTGATTGAAATTTTAGTTTTTTTAATGGCTTATTTTAACCCTTTCATGCATGAATTATGAGAACCTTAGTCTAGATTTTTTTCCTGAGTGTTTTTATTCCTCTTTAGGCATGAAAAAACAATGTAATTGAATTTTTTATTGAGCCTATTTTTAATGAAGGTTGATTTGTTTCTTTATTGCTTTAACTAAAAAAAAATCAATAAAAAAAGTGTTTGAATGCAAAAATAAATATATATTTACGGTGCAAGAAATTTAATTTGAACACTTTTTTTTCTTTGATTGAAAAGGGATTTTTTTGATTGAAATTTTTGGGTTTTTTAGTCATTTATTTTAACCCTTTCATGCATGAATTATGAGAACCTTAGTCTAGAATTTTTTTTCCTAAGTGTTTTTATTCCTCTTTAGGCATGAAAAAACAATGCAATTGAATTTTTTTATTGAACCTACTTTTTATGAAGGTTGATTTGTTTCTTTATTGCTTTAACAAAAAAAAAAAATCAATTAAAAAAAGTGTTTGAATGCAAAAAAAATATATATTTACAATCCAAAAAATGTAATTTGAACACTTTTTTTCTTTGATTGAAAAGGGGGTTTTTTTGATTGAAATTTTTTTTGTTTTGTTTTTAAATTGAAAAAAAAAAAAAAAAAAAAAAAAAAAAAATATATATATATATATATATATATATATATATATATATATATTTTTTTTTTTTTTTTTTTTTTTTTTTTTTTTTTTTTTTTTTTTGGTCAAAGCAATAAAGAAACAAATGTACCTTCATAATTTTCTGTGGAGTTCCAAAAATGTCCACTCAGCTGGACACCATGTGTTTAATTTTTGAAGCAAAGAATGCAAATATCAGAAAGTGATATACTGTGTGAAAACTATAAAATCAAAACATTTTTAATGCAGCTAATCTGATGTTTTCTCACATTTTATCATATTCCCAATTTTTATTAGCAATTGATTTACACTCAAACATGTCACTGCAGATCAGGTTTATCAAGAACAGCAAAGTTACAGTGATGGTGGGAATGTCAGTGTTTGGGATGGTGCATAAGTGTCCAATGTGTTGGCTGATATGGAACTAAAACAACAAAACCCATGAATATACAAGAGAACAGCTGGAGAATAACTGTCCACTGTAGTGACCACTATGCATGAAATGGTTAATGTGGTCTTAAACTTACTTATCATTTATTTATTTATTGTCCCTTGTATTATATTATACATATTATACAGTATTATATATATATTATATATATACTGTGATGTTTTTATCATGCTTTTTACAGGTTTTATATTGGCATTTTTAGTGATATCTGATGACTTTTATTTATTACCTCCGCCAAAGAGGTTATGTTTTTGCCGGCGTTGGTCTGTCTGTCTGTTTGTCTGTCTATCCGTGTGCAAGATAACTCAAAAAGTTATGGGTGGATTTGGATGAAAATTTCAGGAAATGTTGATGCTGGCACAAGGAACAAATGATTAAAATTTGGTGGTGATGGGGGGGGGGGTTTGAGAAGAGGAAGAAAGTCAGTAATAACAAACATGGAGACGACAGAGGTAACACTAATGTGATACTAATATTGCAGCATTTTCACTGGTAAGGTTTAAAAGCAAAGCTTTAGCAGGTAGAGAAAAGAGAAATGAGCAATAAGTTTCGTTTTCACTTCTGCTGGCGGCGGTCTGCACTGCTCCGTACTCCCGGTGGTATTCTCAGACTGGGTACGCATCTGCCAACACCTGGATAACGGATGGAATGTACGCAGAGGACGGACAGAACGCTGCGTCCGTATCTGTCTGTGTCTTTAACGTTACTTGCAGTCAGCGTTACTTTTATCACCGTCATTTATTTTGAAAAATCTCCACACTCTTCACACTCCCCACACATTATTCCACCGCCACGTACCTGCTGCACTGAACTGTGAATGTCACACGGCCGTAAGTGGTATCGGTGCATTTGTATCGGATATCTTTTACAAGTACAAATACGAGTACACACACTGAGTATCGGAGCCGATGCCTGATACTTGTATCGGTATCAGTGCATCCCTAATCCAGGGTGTACCCCGCCTTCACTCATAAGTAGCTAGGATAGGCTCCAGCAACCCCCACGACCCTTGTGAGGATAAAGTGGGTTCAGAAGATGAATGAGCTATTAAACGGGTAAATAAAATATACTGTGTACTCAGTAGTTCACAATTATGGAATATTAACTGCCATTCTGGGCATCAGAAAACAAAGCATGAAGTCTGATAGAGTATAAAGACCATCTGTCAAACCCAGGACAGAACATCAACACAGCTTTCAACATTATTACTTTAGCTGGAACACAAGAGAGGCCATGATGCACGACATATGTTTGGATGAAAATGGGTAATATAACTGTAGAAGGAGAAGCAACAAAGTGAGATGATACCAATGCTTTGTTGTAGAGACAAGGTTTCTTTGTGATTGTAGTTTTACAGTGCAAACAGTGTTTTCATCCTCAGAGAGGTCAGAGGCCACATTCAGCTGCCAAACACCCCATTCAAGGACATTCCAGCAAAGTGAATATATGTTGTTAGAGAAGCTGCCTCTGATATAAATAGGAGCATTAGCCATCTCTGCATGTCTGCCTCACATGAAGATACTTTTTTTTTTCCTTTTGCTATTCTGATACAATTCTACCACCATGTGAAATAAATAAGTCATACAAAGAGAGAGTCTGTGCCAATGTCAACAAGCAGAGAAAATTCCCAGGTGTCGTACAGTACAATTGCTAATGGATTTGTGCTGTCACATGTTTCTTCAGAATCACTTACGCTATAGTATGATTTACTGTTTCAGTGAGTTACATAAGAAACACCAACATACTTTTTTGGGCTGCGTAGAAATAAACAGGCTGTTTTCACACAATCTCTTGCCCACAGTCAGGTGACAAAATATTCCGAATATGGCTCTCCTGCTGCGTGTACATATTTCCCTGCGGTAAAGTCTGGCACTGAAAGTTAAACACAAGATATGCAAATTAAAAAGCTGCCGATTGTCATCTGTCGATACCAGTTTCCTCTCTGCGTCTGTCACGAGCCGCGGGGGGAATCATTTCACTTGATTACTGTACTGTGTCAGATGTCGTCATTAAGCCAAATCAAGAGACAGAGACAAGAGAAACCAATAGGGAGTAAAGTGGGGGGAAAAGACACAGAAAAAGGAGGGGGAAAATAGCAAAAATGCAACAGAGCGATGAAGAGAAGGAGAACAAGGAGTGTTTGTGTCATCAAGAGGGGGGAAAAAAAAGAGCGATTTTGAAAGGTTTTTATGACGAGTGGAGCTGTGTTGGTCTTGACGGCAGGGGATCAAAGAGAGCTGTGTGTCATGGGGGCAGACAGCGCCTTTTCAAGGCCTGTCAGCCTGCTAGCATTTTAAGTCATAGTTATTTAGTTTGCTTGGACAGACACAGCACTAGAAGAGAAGAGAGGGAGGGAGGGAGGGCACGGACGGCGCGGCCATGGAAACCTGCAGGTGCATTGAATGGCACAGAATCGAAATGAAGATATATGCTTTCATTTTTGTCCCGTCAAAGACTCAAAGAGGTCAACTGTCACTCAGCCTTTTTGTGGATTATATGCAGCTGTCTGTCTTTTTTTTTTTTTTTTTAACGTTACAACTGTGGGCGGTGAACAGAGGCACAGCTAAAGGAATATGTTTAATGTTTTATGTTGATCAAAAAATTAAAAAGGTTTGAAAAAAAATATATGAGTGAGTAATGATGCATTTATGTTCCTGACACTCAGACTGAAAATCAACACGACAGATGGCAGAACAGCTTTAAACTATGAGTTTGAGGGAAATCAAACTTCATAACATCAATAATGAACTCAGTTAACGGCTAAAATTTGCTCAGAGGTCTTATTTATGTCTTTGTGCATAAGAAATCAATATAAATGAATCCCCAAAGGAACTTTTTGTTGGTAAATGCAAGTTCTGCAAATTTACAGGATTTCAGTTCTGTTCAACATGTTGATGGTCATATGAACTATGTTTTCAGCTCAAAAATGTCCAGTTTCATCACAATTAATGCTATATTTTCATATCACAAATGGCCAAGTTATATTTGAACTGAATTTACCTGAAAAACAAATATTCTATTCTTTTAGATTCCCCAGTTTTTCTTATAAGATTCTATCCTACATATCACGTTTTATTTTTACAGGTTCAATATGGAGTATGGTGCTGATCCATCCTGCTTATGTTACGCCAATACATACATTAAGAATGTCACACGTCACTTTTCAAATCAACGGTTTTCTAATAATAAGCATTTTTATAAAGAAATAACAATTCTATATTGTTATTTACTCTTTAGTATGATGATAAACTATACAATAAATAATTCTGATCCTAGTTTTTGCACAGGGATCATTTGTGGAAACGGTGACATGGCTGCCGAGCATCAGTATGATGGGATCTGTAACAACCATGTCACATCCGTCCACTGCCATATTTTGTGTTTTTGTGTCAGCTGTTATTGTTTTAGATCCACAATACTAACATTTATGAATAAGAGGAGAATTAGCAATAGTAAGTATATAAGTTTATTACTAATAAAGTACTGGTACTGACCAGAGCATCATGGGTAATGTCACGTCCGTCCACCAGCAAAAGTTTTCACATACACGTGCTATTCAAAATCCAATATTTCTGAAAATATAGCTTCCACTGTCAAATAATACCAGTAGTCTGTGCACAAATGTATTAGCATTATTTCAACACAGTTCTATGTATTTCTTACAACTTTTTTTTTTTTTTTTGACAAAAATGGACACTCATTTGACCCCCTAAGTAAATTTTAGCCGTTAAACAATGTGTTATGAGTTGTAATGAATTTACATCTGAAACATGATGTTAGGCCAGTTCTCTTGTCGAGGTACTGGATTAGAGCTGGATTTGGTCTAGGGAGGGGAATGGAGAACCAATTCCCAGTAGCTCATTTGCTTGGAATTGTTTGCCTGCATGCTTAATGATTCTGCTTATTGTTGCACATGTGTGATGGTGTCACAAGTACGCCACATTGTATTGGTTTAGAATGTAGCCAACATGGCGTCGAGGTAGAAGAGCTCCAAAGTATGGCTATATTTCATGTAAAAAGATGACACCAGGGCCACTTGTAACACTTGCAAAGCTTTAATTTCTTCAAAGGGGGGAAATCCCTCCAATATGCACAAACATGTGTCCACACAGCATGCAAACACCATGGTGTCATCTGGGCCTGGTTCTAGGGGGGGCAGCAAATGTTATTCCCCCTCAAGTAAAAGTTTCTGAAGTTGGGGAAAAGGAAAATGAGGTGCACAACAGTGGGAGACATAGAGGAGTTAGTGAAGCGTCTTAAGTTTCAGTTTCACTGCACGGTCATATGGTGTGGCCCCCGAACTGGGCCTGGTGTCATCTGTTACTATTATTTGTGCATATTGTACAACCTGTTTATACTCTTTTATTCCCTCACCCAATGACAACTGATAAGAGAATCAATAAGGAATCAGATCCATAAGCAAAACTGATAATGGAATCGGAATCGTTAAATTCTTATTGATTCCAATCCCTAATTTGGTCCCTGAGGACCTTCAGTTTCAGCCAATACAAACCAAAATAAAACTCTGAGAATGTTAAAGATGAACTTAGTGTGAAACCATCAAACTGAAACATCTCCAGTTGATAAACAGGCAACAACAGTGGGTTGAAAAGGGACTAAATTAGTCTGTTTCATTCAACTACTATGATTAGTTTATATCAGAGGTGTCAAACATGCGGCCTGGGGGCCAAATCCAGCCCACCAAAGGGTCCAGTCTGGCCCCTGGGATGAATTTGTGAAATGCAAAAATTACACTAAAATATGAACAATTCTTTTAGTTCAGGTTCCACATTCAGACCAATTCAATCTCATAGTAACCTATAAATACTCACAACTCCAAATTTGTCTCTTTGTAAATGTAAATGTCTTCACGTAATTAGACTAAAACAAAGTATAATGTGATCCAGCTAAAGGGATGGTGTTTTTGGCGTGACATTTTGATGTGTTTTATTTAATTCACTTTTTGCATGTTTTGGTTTGCTTTTGTTTTTTCATTTGTGTCTGTATTTGAGTTTGTTACGCCTCCCAGTTAGCTGCCATGGAAACGTCCCGAACACATGATTGTCTTGACCAACCTGTGGAACTCTGTAATCAACGCACCTGTGTCCAGTGGGGCACGAGAACAATAAAAGTCTCATTATGGGAAGATGCCAGAGGAGACACACAGAAGGAGCAGGCACGCGACCGGGGGACACCACACGTACAGGACCAGCCGGACACCAGAGCGAGACCACCAACCCCACGGTGAGACCCCCACACAGCGGCCAGCAGTCGAACCCGGTTTAAGAAGTCAACCGCTGCTACACGGAAGGACCGGAACGCGGACTGGAGCCCACCGTGTAGAGGACTCTGTGGGGCCGAATACAGCAGCGGGAGAGCAGAGAGCTCCCCCTGCCTGTGAGTATCAGAGAAGTTTATGATTGCACGTTCGGACCAGAGCGGCCTTTGGCCTGGGGGTTTGGTGCGCTGGTGTGCCTTGTGCTGGCCTTTTGTGTGCCGTCCGTCAGGTGCGGCCTGTGGAGCTGAAGGGGAGAAGTGAGGGGCTCGAGCCGGCGTGGGTCCCTAGTGCAGCCCAGCGTAACCAGGCCGAGCGACGCAGCGGAGCGGCCCGGACGTGCTGAGGACCGGTGTGGCATAAAATACGGACCTTGTAAAATATGGACCTATTTGGAATTTGCGCATGCGCGAGCGCAGCCTTACCGGATGTCAGGTTCAGCGAGGCTTATGAAATAAGTACCTTGCGAGTAGAATTGTGCGCTTTAGGGTTAGGGTTAGGATTAGGGGTTAGGATTAGGGGTTAGGGTTAGGGGTTAGGGGTCGCTGAACCTGACATCCGGTAAGGCTGCGCTCGCGCAAATTCCAAATAGGTCCAAATTTTACAAGGTCCGTATTTTTTCCCACACCGGATCCAACCTCATGGACTACCTTCGTGACGCTGCACAGAAAGGATCACTGTGTTGCCTCACCCCTTGTTTTTCTTTTTAAATTCTATTTTTAAACTTGGTGTTTTTAATTGTATTTATTTTATTGAACAAATTTTATAATTCGTTTTAACAGTGAGTTTTCTTCTTTGGTTACACCACTGCTCTTTTAACGTGGGTTTTAATATTTCGCGTTTAATCCGGCCAAGTAGGAACATATATTAAGAACTGTTATTTTAAACCTGCCTTACAATAATTTCACAGAAAACTCTGAATAACCTGAACAAATATGAACAACCTGAAATGTCTTAAGAAAAGTGCCATTTTAATAATATTCCGCCTGTTACTAAATATTTTGTGTGTTTGTAGATCCACTGTGATCTGTAAGTTATATGTACATGTGTAAATAATAAACTAAAGCCTAATAATGTTAAAATTACACTTATTTTTTTCAGTTTGTTCATGTTATTCACATTGTTTGAAGGATTAGTTTGTAGATGCAAACATTTTCATCATGTAATTTTACTTTTTTCAGTGTCAAACATAGAGAAAAGTCTGGAGTTGACATTATGTATATATTACCATGTTATTATTTTACCGGTTCGGCCCACTGCAGATCAGATTTAGCTGAATGTGGCCCCTGAACTAAATGAGTTTGACACCCCTGGTTTATATCGTCTGTGTTTTACCTGTAATAGATCACAACCCAAAATACTATTTAAGCTGCAGATTCGTTTGCTATTGGACTCATGTTAGCTAGTAACTTTTTTTGGTTTAAGAATTGTATCTTTAATTATCAACCTGATCCACTTCCTCTGCTTATAATCATCACATGTAAAGTAGAGAAATGACAAGCGGAGGTATTTTATGGACTCGAGGAAGTAGGAACTGATGTCATGGTTTAACAACTGGATAGACTTATTTCATGTGCAAATCTAGTTATGCAATTAATTCCATATATGTTGTTAAGAATCAGCAACATCCAGGTATGATGATGTGTACCAGTTTAGCATTAGAGATGTGGGTCTGAATGCAGTCAAAAAAAACATGACAGGAATATTCATTGTAGAATTTGTTTGTGATTTTCTGTTTCATAACGTACAAATCCTGTGTTCATGTACAAATTTGCAATATTCAGACATTTTATGCAGGTTCTACATTTTATCTCTGGTAAATACTGTACATTTTACTCCATTACATTTATTTGTCAGCTTCAGTAACTCACAGATTACAGTTTTCCTTCTTCCTGTGCGGCAAAAAACTTATGTCTCCTAATGTGTTGATTTAGAATGTTATGAGTGATAAACTGCAGGATACATAAAATAAACTTCTTTTTTTTTTTTTAAATTGAGAAAAGCTGGAAACAGGTCTGAGCAAATAAAATGTTGATTTTTTTTTTTTTTTTTTGCAAGTTCTCATGTGACAGTGTAAACATGTGGTGATCTTATAGAATATGATGTATTGCTACAGAATAAACCACAGAGAACATAAATAAAATGAGCTTGACTTTAAACATGTTTGCAGTAGATGGGAACATATAAATTAATGCAACAGTAATGTCAAATCAAAAACAACATATAAAAAAGTAAATACTGAACACTGACTGCTTTGACTTTTCATACACTATTTTTCGTATGTCTACTCACTTTCTAAGGAAATGCCACATGGTGTAAATATGTGTGATCTCCAGCATGTTATCTAAGAGGTATTTCTTTGTAAATTATGTATTACGTCATAAAGACCCAAACAGCTGCTATCGACCAAAGCCATCTACTGATCTAAAATATTTAATACCTGTTGATCCACTAATCCTATCAATATGTGTAAATAATTGGTGTAAAATACAGTTTGTCATCTTTTCATGGTCATCAGATATGAGCCATTTAGATGTTCAGAGGCTCCGTAGTTACCATGGAAACACCATCATCTTCTACAACATTGATTCACCAGTAAAACCCATGGAGTTGGATCAATGACAGTGGATGGAGACACTTGGTTTATGTTCAGTTAATGATAGATTTGCTGAAAAAGCCACTTTTACTTCATTTTTCTCTGTTCCTAATATTATGACAATCAACTTTAATCTGAGCTTTTATGAACATCTACATGATCAGTAAACTAAATATGGGAAAATATCTGATTTTCTAGCAAATTAGGCTACTGGTATTATTAAATATTTTTGTATTATCACAACAATTATTATTTTCCCACTCACTCCCCCCTCTCTCTTTCTCACTTTCATTTACACCCCCTTCTTCCCCTTTTCCCTATCACCCCTAACCAAGCTATATGGTTCAGTTGCTATTTACATTTATGATCTTTTTCTTTGTAATATGACGTTGTTGTTGTTGTTGTTGTTGTTGTTGTTTGTCAATACTCTGTCATTGTTGTTGTTTTTGGTTGGTTTGTTTATTTGTTTGAGTTTCCCTTTGTTTATGTGTTGTTGTTGTTTTTCTGTCCACATTGTCTTGTTAACTATCACTAATTAAAAAAAAAAAAAAAAGGAAAATATCTGATTTTCTTTTTTTTTTCAACTTTATTTGTATTGTTTTTATTGTTTATTTTATGTACATTACAAAACAAGACAAACATGGGGGACATATGGGATACATAAACCTTGTGACTAACAACTGTTTTTAGTAGTGTGACGTTGAAGTGAAAATTGTCAATTTCTTCCATATATCATGACACTGTTCTTCTTGAGTCTTCAGTATATGGGTCAGAATCTCCATCTCAAATATTCCATTCACAGTTTGTATCCAGTCGTTAGTTGTATGTGGTTCTAATCTGCACCATTTTTTGGTAATAGCCTTTTTACAGGCTGCTAATAGTATTTTAAACAAATATGTATAATTTTTTCGGACATTATTGTTACGCCCCAGCCTAGGGGTTCACCAGGGCAAACATAATATGCTCTCTTTTGTCCCCTCCTAGCTCCCAAGCACACACATCAGACGAAACAAAAATTCACAATATTTATTATTATTAATTTTTTTAAACAACTAAAGGAGGGTTAGGGGAGGACATGGCTAAAACAACAAACAAAATATCTTCTTGGGAGTTCAAACTAAATTACCTTCTCCAAAATAAATTCAAGAAATAAAATACAGAAAACTTACCTAAACGCCCTAACCAAAAAACAGGAGAAAACGGGAAAAACAAAAGAGCCAACCTCCCCTACCAGAAAAGGGTCAATTTACCAAAAATACTATTTACAACTATATACAAACTTGAATTAACACAAACACACGAAGACTGACAGTCACACACGCAGGAACACCGGGTTGGACGCTGGCAGGAGGCAAGAGAGAGCACGAACTGAAGCTCCAGGGCCATTTTTAAAGGGGCCGGGCAATCACCCTCCACCAAAGCAAACAGACACAAAAGGGCACAGCACACCTACAGGACGGGGGAGAACACACACACTAAACAGAAACATATATACAGGGTGGGGAAGCAAAATTTACAATGAACATTTAGTTGTTTTTTCTCAGCAGGCACTACGTCAATTGTTTTGAAACCAAACATATATTGATGTCATAATCATACCTAACACTATTATCCATACCTTTTCAGAAACTTTTGCCCATATGAGTAATCAGGAAAGCAAACGTCAAAGAGTGTGTGATTTGCTGAATGCACTCGTCACACCAAAGGAGATTTCAAAAATAGTTGGAGTGTCCATAAAGACTGTTTATAATGGAAAGAAGAGAATGACTATGAGCAAAACTATTAGGAGAAAGTCTGGAAGTGGAGGAAGCAGCAAAAAACGTACTGAAGCTTTTATTAAAGCTCTCAAATCCAAAATCCTAAAGGATCCAACCAAATCCATGAGAAAAATGGCAATTGAACTTGAGGTAGACAACAAGACCGTTAGAAATGCAGTAAAATATGATTTGAAGATTTAAATTCTCATGACTTTCAAGAAACTAATCGGTCATACACTGTCTTTCAATCCCTGCCTCAAAATATTGTAAATTTTGCTTCCCCACCCTGTACATAGAACACAAATAGACAAATTATGACCCAGGGTCATAACATTATTACCAATAATCCATCTAAAATACATCACCAAACATGTTTTAGGAATTGCATAACCCAATATCTTAACAATTATTGAATATACATAATCCCAGAATGATGCAAGTTTAGGACATGACCAAAAGACATGTACATGATTTACATTGACATCTCCACATTCTCTCCAACAAGGTTGAACTCTGGACATATATTTAGCTGTAATTTTAGGAGTTATGAAAAATCAAATTATATTTTTCCAGCTATGTTCCCTCGATGTTCTTGAAGAAGATGTTGACTGTTGAGTTCTCCAGATATTTATCCATTCCTCCTCTGAGACACATGTTCCTAATTCTTTTTCCCATTTCTGTTTGACATCCAAAGTGTTCCAGCCTCTCTTCCCCATTAAACGTTTGTAAAGACATTATATAATTTAGTATTTTTTAGAATGATATATTCCAATTATCATTTTTACAAGCTCATTGTTATTAGGATCAATATTGTGCTTTGAAAATATCTGATTTTCATTGAAAAAATGCAAAATACAGAGGATAAAATTAGAATAAATAGTGATAAATGATCTAAGAAAGGTTAAATAAGGAGAAAAAAAAAACATTTGGGAACAACCACAAAAGTAGTACTGGGTCTTTATGGGTTAAACATATATATGTGTGTGTGTGCTCACCTGAATCCATGCACCACACTGAAGATACACTACCCATTAACACACGGGGCTTTTTTTTTTTTTTTTTTTTTTTAAATTCTGTTAAACTGCAGTCATTGTATGTACCTGCCCGGCTTTTTCTGGCCTCGTGCATGCCTAATTACACACAATTATAGCTGACTCCTTTTCCCATTTACAAAGGTTGCCAGCTCTTTTGGAAAACTGGCAGATGAAAGCAAATTATTAAACAATCCAGCTCAGATATACTGGACGTATTCAGATCCTCTGAGGCATAAAGAGCCAAAATGTGAAAAACACATTTGTGGACAAGTCTAGACTTTTTTCACATCCAAACTGACAATTTGGACAAATCCGTGGCTTAAACTTTAAAGTACTACTCTCATGAATATTAGTGTTGTCATTATGTTTAGCGCAACAGTGATTAATTTGCTTTTGGCATTGGGGAGTGAAAGGACAGCGTCCAACGACAACAGCCTCATGCAGGGGCTTGACAGTCAAAACATTGTTGAAGTGTTTTCCTCACTGATTACATATAATCATTACTGGAACAGTTTGGACTGCCATAACTGCCATTCAACCTCCATTTGTCAACACCACTGCTAACTGTTTAATAGGGTCAGCGTGGCTTTGTCTCCTATGGTTTCTCTATGTACTGTACCCAAAGCTTTTCCATCTGTAATCCGGTTCTCTTCCCACTATTAAGTGGTCATTAGTCGTACACTGTCCCTCATCTGGGGACAGTTTGCATAAGAGGAAGTACATTCCTGTATTCACATGAAAAGACTGAAAAAAATCTTAAAATGAGTGCTGAACAGGATAAAGAAGAAAGGAGGGTAATTCCATTTGTTGCTGTAATAGTTTACTTACAGTCATGGAAAAAATTATTAGACCACTCTTGTTTTCTCCAATTTCTTGTTCATTTTAATGCCTGGTACAACTAAAGCCACATTTGTTTGGACAAATATAATGATAACAACAAAAATAGCTCATAAGAGTTTAATTTCAGAGCTGATATCTAGCCATTTTCCATTTTTTCTTGATAATAACCAAAATCACTTCAGTTCTTACATCAATATCTATGGCATTGTACTGACAAAAACAGTACTTTTAGGCATTCCATGTTTTCTTTTCTGTCTGTTTTAGTCACATGATACACGCAGGAGTAAGTACTTGATTGAATAACCATTGTTTTTGATGACTTTTGATGGTCTAATCATTTTTTCCGTTACTGTATATAGCCTTTGTTGTGATATTTTTACTTGAATGCGTCTCAAAAACTATACTCTTAACTCCCAAAGACCTAAACAATTGCTAGTGACGAAAAGCATCTACTGATCTAAAATCATTAGCCTCATAGAATAATTGTCATATTTTTTGGCAAAATTGTGACATCTGTGTATCTTGATTTTATGCCGATATCACTTATATGTAGTATATACTTAATACTTGAAGCGGGCTTTTCTTCTGGGTAGAAATTCCCGCTCTTTGCGCAGTGTTTTGGCTTTACAGAAATATGCCAAAACACAACCAAAACACATCCATATATGGAATAAGATGTTGCCCCTCTTTAGTCAGTCTTCTGACTGGCCATAAACATGCCATACCATCCTTATACTTAATCTTGCTCTTTGCCCAGTCTTTTGGTTAACCAGCTATATGCCATAACTAGGGATGTAATGATTACCGGTATAATGATAAACCGTGATAAAATTCCCGACGGTTAGTATTACCATTTAAATTCTAATTATCATGAAAACCATGTTTGATTACCGCACTTTGAAAAGTCACAGTACTGCACATTTCCTGGATCATTGTGCTACTTATTTACATTTATTTTTATTCATTTTCTTGCCAATTTTGGTCAGTTTTTATTCATTTTATCTCATTTTTTGTTCATTTTTCATTGATTTTGCTGCTTATGTTTGTGCATTTTTGTCCAATTTGTTCCTTAGTTTGTTCATTTGTTGCTTATATTCAACATTTTTATTTAGTTTGTTTGCATCTATCTATCTATCTATCTATCTATAGCCAAAAATATGACTTAGGCAATTATATTAAGAGGCTAATAAAACATTTAATAACTTTAGAACTATTAATCTTATCAATACATGTAAATAATTCAGGTACCGTACAATTTCTCAGCTTCTCTGCACCATCAGATAGGACCTATTTGGTCGTTCAGAGGCTTCGTTATAAACATGGAAACACTGTAGGTTCTGCAACATTGATTAATCAGTAAAGCCAAGTAGGTTGTGGTAGTAGATCCTTGTTTTTGTGTTCAGTTAATAATACAGGGTGACACAAAAAAAAACGGGAACTTTTTAACAATCCAATAAAACCAAGAGTGATTGAAGAAAAATTTTTTATTCATAGTAATTGAAACCTTAAAACATGCCATTTAAGAAACAATGATGGAATTTTCATTTTTTAAAAATTACTTCCTGTAGATGGCGTCCTCCTGTACGAATGCATTCTTGAAATCTGCTGTTGAGATTCCTCATTGACCGCTGCAACATCTCAGCTGGGATACTGTGAATTTCATCCTGAATTCTCTGTTTTAACTCATCCAGAGTTCTTGGTCGAGTCGTGTACACTTTACTCTTGAGATAGCCCCACAAGAAAAAATCACAAACGGACAAATCTGGTGATCTAGGAGGCCAGGAGTACGAGCACTTCTTGGTCGTCCTGTTGGTTTCTTCTTTAAGGCAGATCCAGTCTCTTCAAAGTTATTGATCCAACATTTTATTTGCGTTTTGATGGAACAGCACCATGACGTCCTAAGTTGTAAAAACGTCAGAACTCCCTCTGCGCAGCTGTCAAACTATCAGCGTTTTTATAAAACATTTTTATGGCTAACGCACGCTGTTGCCCGTTCCACTGATCCATGGTTACTAAAATGGGGGTGTGTTTACTTGCTCAAGGTCACTGTCTCTCAGTGCTGCCACTTGCTCATGTCTGCCAATACGCACTTCAAAAATTCCCGTTTTTTTGGGTCACCCTGTATAATTTCTTGACAATGTCACTTTTTCTTCAGTTTTCTCAGTTCTGATATAATACTCTTTTAATTGCCTTTGAGAGGCTGATGATTTTGATAGTCCTAAGTACACACTGGTAGACACCCCTCCACCTGCTGTTGAAAGTTTGGAATATCCATCCTACATGTAACTACTGATGTGTGGATTGATACTGAAATATCGATATCTCCAATACCAGATCTTTACACTCTAGAATTGATTCACAAATGAAAATATTGATCATTTTACAGGGTGGGGAAGCAAAATTTACAATGAACATTTAGTTGTTTTTTTCTCAGCAGGCACTACATCAATTGTTTTGAAACCAAACATATGTTGATGTCATAATCATACCTAACACTATTATCCATACCTTTTCAGAAACTTTTGCCCATATGAGTAATCAGGAAAGCAAACGTCAAAGAGTGTGTGATTTGCTGAATGCACTCGTCACACCAAAGGAGATTTCAAAAATAGTTGGAGTGTCCATAAAGACTGTTTATAATGGAAAGAAGAGAATGACTATGAGCAAAACTATTACGAGAAAGTCTGGAAGATACTATTAAAGAAGAATGGGAGAAGTTGTCACCTGAATATTTGAGGAACACTTGCCCAAGTTTCAGGAAGCGTGTGAAGGCAGTTATTGAGAAAGAAGGAGGACACATAGAATAAAAACATTTTCTATTATGTCAATTTTCTTGTGGCAAATAAATTCTCATGACTTTCAATAAACTAATTGGTCATACACTGTCTTTCAATCCCTGCCTCAAAATATTGTAAATTTTGCTTCCCCACCCTGTAATACTTTAGTCATTTGAGTTAATGTATATCAGGAACACAATGGAAAATAGCTAATCTTTTTTTTTTTCTCATTTTTTTCTTTTTTAAAAATAGCTAATCTATTGGGATCTTGTCCAAATGATATGTGATTGGTGGGAACTACTGTTTTTTTCCACCTGGGTAAGTGTGTACTGCGTCACACTTCTCAGTCAGTCAAATCTGACTCAGTCTGTACTGAGCAAAAAATAGAACAGACTAAAGGGGAAAACAGTAAATATGCTGTTGTTCCTTAACAAAAACTTGTGATCGAGGGAAAGTGTCGATGTTGGATGCTTTTGTTGAAGTGTTACATGTTCAGTATTTTCATGTTTCATGTTAACACGTTCATGTAACGTGAATTAATATGCAAATTTTCATTTTTATAATAGTTCTTAGTAATTAAACAATAATTACTCTCCCGTCTTGTATTCTTTATTAACCCTTTCATGCACACTGGTCACTACAGTGGACAACTATTCTACAGCTGTTCTCTTGTATATTCATGGATTCTGTTGTTCTTTTCGTTGTTTTTTTGTGGGTTTTTTTTTTTTATGCATATCTTTATTAAAGTTTTAAGACACTACATATCTTTTCTGACATGAATTGGTAACATTATGTAGATCTCTCCTGAGCATAAACCCCCAGAATCACAAGCCCTCCCCATAGTTTTCACACAGTTTATCAGTAAATACATGTTTCTGTGCGTCAAAAATTAAATGTGTGGTGTCCAGTTGAGTGGACATTTTTGCAACTTCATGAAAAATAGGTTCATGAGGATTTTTTTTTTTTCATTATTATTTTTTTTAATTTTTTTTTTTTTTTTTTTTTTTAATTTATTTTTCAGAAGAAAATTTTCAATCGCATTGTTTTTTTCATGCCTAAAGAGTAATAAAAACACTCAGGAAAAAATGTTGATTAAGGTTCTCATAATTCGTGCATGAAAGGGTTAAGTTATGATTTAAAATGCACTTTTTTGTTTGTTTTTTTTAGATTTTCCAGACATTAAGTGTATTTGTATAAAGTATCAGGATCGGCTCGTTTTCACTGATACCAGCCTGAATTTTACTCGGTATCGGATCGGAAAGTAAATCCATGGTATAGAACATCCCTACATATAACCCCTTTAAAATGTAATGGGCAAAAGAAAAATGTCATCTGAAAAGTACACATACTTGAAACTCTACTTTGGCTCAGCCGTGAAACCTTTGCAGTAATTCCCACCTTCGTCTCCGCTCTGATAATGTGGAGCTGCTTCTTGATTTCCATCTCTATTCGTTATTTTTATTCACTAATTTTCTCTGAATTTTTCCTCAATAATTCTTCTTTTGTACGTGTGTTGCAGATCTGTCAGTAGTATTAAACTCAGCACTTATTCCGCTTCGGCTTCACCCAGCACTTACTTTCCCAGCTCTCTTTGTCTTGCTTGTTCTCACACAAATATACACTCTGCTGCTCTGTAGAAAATTACATTTCTTTAAAAGCACTTGGGTGCTGCTGTCTCCAGGTATATGATGGAAGCTGCTGGCATGAGGTCTGTGCAGCTCAGCAGGGGAGGCTGTTAGGAGAGGAAATGAAGGAAAGAGCTGTGCACTTGTTCAGTGCATTTCATCCTGCTGACTGTGAACACCACCTCACATTGGTCGCTCAAGACCAGGGCCCCATGCAGATGAGCCGCTCACTGTGTCTTTTATTATTTTTCAGTGCTGCTATTACTCAAAAAGTACACCTGTATAGAGTAGTTTTTAGCCAATGACGGCAGAGACAGAATTTCTCTCACAAGTGAAGTTAGTATGAGAATAAGTTGATATTTATAAGTTTCTCTGCCACTTGAATCTTCAGAACAACCACCATCTGAATGACAATGTTGTCATGGTAGCAGTCAGTACATTAATCAGTATGTTAGTTGTTTTTTTTTGTTTTTTTTTAATATAATTTTTTTTTTTTTTATTCTCTTTTTATTGAAAGAATTCAGATTTTTTTTCATACATAGAAAAAACAAACAAATACACAAACTATGCACATCCAGAGAGTGGGTGTAAAAAAACAAAAACATTTACAACAGCTCATCATGGTCCTGGCATACAGGATCTCAAAGTAAAGAATCAATGTATAAATAAAGATAAATAAAAACACAAAAACATATTTCCCTCAGAGGATTTTAGGTTCATATTCATGCATTCATCTCAGCAAAATCAGATCTCAAAGGCTTCACATATCTCACCCATCCCTCCCAGTGTTGCACAAAAAAATCCATCTTCAAATTTACAGTGAAGGTTATTCTTTCTATCCAATAAATTCCCACGGTTGTGTCTATCCAATTATTTATTGTCGGTTCTTCTTGTGTCATCCATCGTTTAGTTATAATCAGTATATTAGTTCAAATTGAAATAAAATGACACAATGGCCATTTCTCAATATGAGTTCTTCCAATCCAATCCAGCTTTGTTTGTAAAGCACTTTAAAACAACCACAGTGGACCAAAGGGCTGTACAGAAGAATAATTAAAACCAAAATAAAACAATAAAATACAAGAATAGATTAAAAAAAAAAAAAAAAAAGTTTGTGTCTGTTCTTTCATTCTCATGAAACATCATAAGTCGCGACCCAAGTACTGTTCCATTTGGAAGTTCGCATAAACAAAGAATGCATGGAATATCCTGATGTTGTTCTCGTCTCCTATCTTAAACCAATGATGCACTGGTTGGTGACTCATGTAGACTTGGCTGACAAATACCCCAAGATGTACTCTGCGCTACTCTTGAATGCTGCTTCTGTGAAAACTTCATTACCTCCGCAGAGGAGGTTATGTTTGTGTCGGCGTTGGTTTGTCTGTCTGTCTGTGTGCAAGATAACTCAAAAAGTTATGGACGGATTTGGATGAAAATTTCAGGAAATGCTGATACTGGCACAAGGAACAAATGATTACATTTTGGTGGTGATCGGGGGTGGGGGTGGGGGGCACTAATCTGCCTTGGCAGAGGTCTGTGCTCTACAAGTGCTTTTCTAGAAAAGACAGCGCAGACCTCCACCAAGACAGACTTTCCAGCAAGAAAAATATCACAGAAACCAAGTGATAATATCAGTTAGTATTTGTTTCTTTAAAGTTGATTTTAGGACATTCAGGTTTGCATGTGATAGAAGATGATTGCTTTAAATTTGCAAAATGAATAATGACTAACAGCTAAGGAACATTTCGTATTGTTCCAGCATCAGGTGTTAGAAATACATGCATATTTTCTAGATACTAGATACTAAATATGAGGTCACCGTTAAATAGAGGATTATTGGTTCCCAGGCAAAGCAGTCACACATTGTCTGCCTACTTGATTAACTTGTTTATCTGTGGTGTATGAGTCATCATAAAATGTAAAGGTTAAGCAGATGACAGTTTGTCTGGTGCAACAACATTGGCTGTTGAACATAGACTTACTGCCTAATTAGACCTCTGAAATATGTCAAAATATAATCTGTGTGTTGCATTTAAAGGTAATCTGTATTTTCTCTGCGGAGTAATGATTGCCACTTCTCCCCAGGGTTCAATGGTTGTCATTTTTGTTTCAGGATGAAATATCTCAACAACATTTACCATACATTTTGTACAGATATCCGTAGCAGTGTTTCCCACACATATTTTTTACTCGGGACGACCGCCAAAGTATATTTAGAGAGTAATTTCAACATTTTCACCAAGGAGGTCATGCAGTGCAGTCTGCTCTTGTCTCATGACCCGTTGTTGTGTCATCATGGCGAAAATATTGCCGAGGGAAATGACTAATTCTTAACAGAAAAGGGAAAACAACTTGAGTACATTTCCACTAAGCTTTTAGTTTTATGAGCAGAGCGTCATTCTATTATTCTACTCATGTCGTCTCTTTGCTAACACAGGACTCAACCTACGCCAGTGCTGCACCAGTGTCAAGGTTACTGTAATCGAACATAAAGATAAATAATATTTAGCGATAAACTGAATGAGAAAAATATAGAACAGAACACTGAACACAGCAAAATTTCCATGATTACCATTCAACATATTGTAAATCAAGTGGTCTGAGAAGAAATGAGAATAGTATTCACATTTATGAACTCTGTGGCTGTAGAAAAACAACGTGACACAAACTTTGGCTGTGGGAGGGACAACTATGTGATTGACAGCTGTAATTACGAATCACAGATCAAATTCCCTCAGGAGTACAAAAAGTGAATTCTTCACTAGAGCTGCACAATATGTTGTTTGAGCATCATCATCGCGTTGTACATGTGCGCAATAGTCACATCACAGGTAGGAGGCAAATGAACTCAACATGTTCTTATTTAATTTCAAAGGTACCTGACACACACTGCACGCAGCAATCCACCAATCACAATCGTTCTTAATCAGTTTGGAGTGAGTCGCTGGTAACAACATTGAAAAATGAGCAATGACCAAGACAAAATCACCAAAAAGGAAAACTTGGTGCCAAAAAGAAAAGCAATGTCAGTTATCTGGAATTATTTCAGCTACAAGAAGGATGATATTGAAGCACATGTGCTGTGTTGATAGTGTCTTGCACCTGTTGCCTCAACGAAAGGTAACACAATTAATTAGTTTGACCATTTACCTCGGCACCATACAGCTATTATATACTCCTGAGTCTTTTTTCATATCGCAAAATATATTGCAGGGTTTTAAAAAAAATCGCAATTTCAGTTTTTTACAATATCGTGCAGCCCTATTCTTCACCCTGTGTGATCGTGTATCATTAACTCCTTATAGGGCACTCTTAGAAATACTCTGAAATTCAAAATTTCAACCTTAGTGTGTTATTGCAGGACATAACAAGACTTTATTACTTTTGTAAAATTTTTCTAAATTTTTTATTGTCATGTAGAAAGTCAAGGTCAGTGAAGCTACCATATTTGGCTCCTTGCCCATAAGTGTCAAAAAAAGTCTAAAAAATACAACTTAAACATATGTACGAGGTGTAAGGAACATGTATTTTAGAACATTAGAACATCACTTTTAGAACATTCCAATAACATAAGTGCAGATCCAGACACCTGTCCACATCCACATCCTCCCTTTGAACATCATTACTTACATTAATACCATTCAGGGGAGGACTGGCCATTGGGAGTACCGGGTGTTTTACCGGTGGGCTGCTGGGTCAGTGGGCTGGTGCGGCCGGTGAGAGGGAAAAAAACAAACAAACTGCTGTTGCCAATGCCTAGACGGCCCACAAGGTTGTGTCCAGCGACACGCAACAGGTGAGTATTGGTGCAGCTGGGTCGTTTTTAATCTGGTTTCCAGTGTTTTATAGGCTAGTGTAACCAGGGACAGGCCAGATAACTTTGGTCCATGTGGGTGTGTCACACCCCTTTCCCCCTTTAACTTGATGTTTTGGGCTGTTTTGGCCAATCGCAGCTGAGAACCATGGTCTTATCATCTCAATCCAACAAACACGTGACAGACAGATAAAAAATGGAGAAACAAAAAGGAGGTGCGCAAAATATCTGAGAAAAAAAGAGGCAAGCAAAAAAATTAACTGAAACGTTCTCTACCGTATGTGTATTATTTATTATTGTGTGACTTATTCATCTTGTAAATACTAACATTAAAAATATTAAACATTTGTTATAATCCAGGCCTTGGGTGTAAGGGTGTGTCATTATCTCTTCAATAATGTGTACATGCATATATGCAGGGGTTTTCCACAGACATAATTATGTGTTTTGATCAAATACAATTGCTTTGGTGGAACTTAGTTCTGTTCAAATCTGTTTGAATTTCACATGCATATAGCCGAGGGTTTGTGTGTCAAACATACACTGTCATTATTACCTCCGCCAAGGAGGTTATGTTTTTGCCAGGGTTTGTTTGTCTGTCCGTTAGTGTGCAACATAACTCAAAAAGTTATGGACAGATTTGGATGAAATTTTGTGGTCTGCGCCCCCCCCGTGGGCCCCCCCATCCCCGATCACCACCAAAATGTAATCATTTCTTCCTTATCCCATTTCCAACAAACCCTGAAAATTTCATCCAAATCTGTCCATAACTTTTTGAGTTATGTTGCACACTAACGGACAGACAAACAGACAAACAAACAAACCCTGGCAAAAACATAACCTCCTTGGCGGAGGTAATTACCATCTCATAAAAATAAAATTTTCCATAATTAAAATACAGTTTTTTGCCCTGACTGTACATGAGATTTTGCTTTTTTTTTTTTTGACTTTTTAATATTTAATAAAGAATATTTTCATGTATTAAAACAATCAAATTACCTATATATATATATATATATATATATATATATATATATATATATATATATATATATATATATATATATATATATATATACAGTACAGGCCAAAAGTTTGGACACACCTTCTCATTCTTTGCATTTTCTTTATTTTCATGACTATTTACATTGTAGATTCTCACTGAAGGCATCAAAACTATGAATGAACACATGTGGAATTATGTACTTAACAAAAAAGTGTGAAATAACTGAAAACATATCTTATATTCTAGTTTCTTCAAAGTAGCCACCCTTAGCTCTGATGACTGCTTAGCACACTCTTGGCATTCTCTTGATGAGCTTCCAGAGGTAGTCACCTGAAATGGTTTCCTAACAGTCTTGAAGAAGTTCCCACAGATGCTTAGCACTTGTTGGCCCTTTTGCCTTCACTCCGCGGTCCAGCTCACCCCAAACCATCTCGATTGGGTTCAGGTCCGGTGACTGTGGAGGCCAGGTCATCTGGCGCAGCACTCCATCACTCTCCTTCTTGGTCAAATATCCCTCACACAGCCTGGAGGTGTGTTTGGGGTCATTGTCCTGTTGAAACATAAATGATGGTCCAACTAAACGCAAACCGGATGGAATGGCATGTCACTTCAGGATGCTGTGGTAGCCATGCTGATTCAGGTTGCCTTCAATCTTGAATAAATCCCCAACAGCGTCACCAGCAAAGCACCCCCACACCATCACACCTCCCCCTCCATGCTTCACGGTGGGAACCAGGCATGTAGCATCCATCCGTTCACCTTTTCTGCGTCGCACAAAGACACAGCGGTTGGATCCAAAGATCTCAAATTTGGACTCATCAGACCAAAGCACAGATTTCCACTGGTCTAAGGTCCATTCCTTGGGTTTCTTGGCCCAAATAAATCTCTTCTGTTTGTTGCCTCTCCTGAGCAGTGGTTTCCTAGCAGCTATTTGACCATGAAGGCCTGATTCACGCAGTCTCCTCTTAACAGTTGTTGTAGAGATGTGTCTGCTGCTAGAGCTCTGTGTGGTATTCATCTGGTCTCTAATCTGAGCTGCTGTTAATTTGCGATTTCTGAGGCTGGTGACTCAGATGAACTTATCTTCAGCATCAGAGGTGACTCTTGGTCTTCCTTTCCTGGGGCGGTCCTCATGTGAGCCAGTTTCGTTGGAGCGCTTCATGGTTTTTGCGACTGCACTTGGGGACACATTCAAAGTTTTTGAAATTTTCTAGACTGACTGACCTTCATTTCTTAAAGTAATGATGGCCACTCGTTTGTCTTTACTTAGCTGATTGGTTCTCGCCATAATATGCATTCTAACAGTTGTCCAATAGGGCTGTCAGCTGTGCATCAACCTGACATCTGCACAACACAACTGATGGTCCCAACCCCATCAATAAGGCAAGAAATTCCACTAAGTAACCCTGACAAGGCACAGCTATGAAGTGAAAACCATTTCAGGTGACTACCTCTGGAAGCTCATCAAGAGAATGCCAAGGGTGTGCAAGGCAGTCATCAGAGCTAAGGGTGGCTACTTTGAAGAAACTAGAATATAACATATGTTTTCAGTTATTTCACACTTTTTTGTTAAGTACATAATTCCACATGTGTTCATTCATAGTTTTGATGCCTTCAGTGAGGATCTACAATGTAAATAGTCATGAAAATAAAGAAAATGCGAAGAATGAGAAGGTGTGTCCAAACTTTTGGCCTGTACTGTATATATATGTATATATAATTTTCAGTGAGACTAAGTTGTACAATCCACTGATAAAAACTGTATTTGGACAGTTTATCAGTGCTTATACATGTTATACATTCACAAAAATACATTTATTCAACATTTTTGTTGTGAAACCTCCCGTAATTACACAAGATATTTGTCAATTAACAAACAAGTCTTGCTAAACTTACAGAACAAATCCTTCTTTTACGGTTGATTGTCAGTAATTTTATCTCATTTTATTATTATTATTATTGTTATTATTGTTATTATTATTATTATTATTATTATTATTATTATTATTATTATTATTATTATTATTATTATTATTTACAGTATTAAACTTTAAATTAACAGTTTAATCTCATAAATAGAAAAGAAATATTTGTGAAATTCTGATACATTTGCAATTTTTTTAAACTGTATTTTCTGTGAAAAAAGGGGGAAAAAATGGAAATTTTATGGTTATTCACAGTTACAGTTTTTCATGTTATTTTACATTTGACATGTAAAATCACAGTCTATTTTTGTAATTTCATTGATATTTTCCTGTATCTTGAAAATACAGGAAAAATCTGTAAAATAAACAATGAAAATTCTGTTAAATTACAGATTTTTTTTTTTTTACAACGTACCATTACTTCATGGTACCTAACAAAGCAGGTCCACTCACTGTTCATGCAGAGGTGGACCTTACAGACCCTGTAGACCACATTGGACCTGAGATTGTTGACTCACTGTCCTCACTGGAACTGTTGCTGTCACTGTCTTGTAACTTAGGCAGAAATGACCAAAAATAGTCACTTGTCTGATAAAGAGATCAATGTGGGCAACAACCTTATGAAAAATAAGACTTCTTCATTATTTTTGGAATAGAAATAATATAGTATACGATCTTCTGGGATGAAGATATATTTGAGGGATTTGTAGCTTCTTTTGCAGACACATCCCACCACAAGCTCATTGTTTTGCTGATGTTTTAGGTGAAGAGGTTCTGTATCAATTCCCTTACCTACTCTGTTACAAAATAGTCTGTGAGTGAGGACAGTGTGTTTTCACTAAAATTAATGCAGTGAGACATTAAAAAAAACATCTTTTAAAACAATTTTACAAGTGAGCATGATTTCTGAGTGATTAATGCTTATAAAAATTTGTACAAAAAAAAAGAAGAAAAAAAGTCAGTTATCTATTTCTTGTGTGAATGCCTTTGAATACTAATGACATGAACTTGTGCTTTAGTGATAATGTAGAGTAGGCCTGTACATTATGAAATTTGTATGATAAACACAAAATTAATGCCTATAATCATCTGTGTTCACCTAATTTTCAGTCAGATTCTGCCAAACCCCATTCATTTCCCAATATGAAGTCTTTTTATCTTACTATTCAAATCCTGCAGACTCACACGAGGGCAGTGATTTTTCTTCATAAACCTCCTGCCTTGATCAGATAAGTTGAAACTGAAATAATGTATAAAAACACCACAGTGATACAATAACACAGGCTACAGAAAAGCTATTTTTTTCATTTAACTCTGATAGTTTAACCCATAAAGACCTAAACATCCAGTAGAGACCAAAACCATCTACTGATCTAAACTGTTTAACAGCTGTTGATCCACTCATCCTATCAATGTATGTAAATATTTGGTTTAAAATACAGTTTGTCATGTTTTCATGGTAATCAGATATGACCCATTTGGACGTTCAGAGGCTCTGTAGTTACCATGGAAACACCGTCATCTTCTACAACATTGATTCACCGGTAAAACCCATGGAGTTGGATCAATGACAGAGGATGGAGACACATGTTTTATGTTCAGTTAATGATATATTTTACTGAAAAATTCACTTTTTGTTCAGTTCCTCAGAGCCTCATATGATTTTGCATCAGCTTCTTATTCTTTGTAATATGGTCATCCCTGAACTAGTTCTGTTTCACATCCACACCTCTACATTCCAGTGGTGGCTGCTCGTCTTTCAAAGAGGGGAAGCTCATTGTCGGCTTACATAAAAAAAAAAATTTAAAAAAAAGTCAAGTTATTTAAACATAAATTCGTCCCTCCGTTCCTTTTAAAGAAAATGGTCAGTGACCTTATTGTACCAACTAAACAAGAAAACATTGAAATTATGTTAAATTGAAAAAAGGAAATACAATGAGTGTGTTTTATTTACAGTGCAAGAAATGAACAAGAAATTTCGTAGTGGTTTCTCTCTTGGTTTCACAGCAGAATGCTCAACGCTGTTAAACTTAACACTGTCAGTGAAGGAGTAGATCTCAAAATAGCTGTCAGCCAAATGGGATTCAGCCTTTCGACTGATCCTCCAATCAGCATGTGGAAGCCTGGCGTCTGGCCCAGCTGAGCTCCGCCCACAGGTCCATTCATCCTCAGAGACGCCGAGTGTCCAGGAGCAGGACAACATCGTGGCATTTATCCAATTACCGTCCAATTTTGAGACAATGAAAAAAACTGTTCCACTCAGTCCCATTGAAGTGCATGGACGCTGAGCGTCTACGGGCAAATGCACTGAGCAGAGATCGAATGAGAAAACAGCGCAACGGGAATGTATGAGAAGTGAACAACATTGAGTCCGTTGATTTGTGATAAAGCTGATTCTGAACGAACTCGTCTTTGAGATGAACATGTTCTAACACATTTGTAGTCAATGAAATGTCAACACAACCGAACTTATTTAACCATTTAATTTTCGTAATTTTAGGGGAAGCTGAGCCTCCCTTGCAGTCTGTGAGAAATCGCCTCTGGTACATTCCTCCTCTTCCTCTTTCCAGCTTGGTAATTTTCAGACTCATGCAATCGGAGGAGGAATTCACTTCAGAATGACAGTAAACTAAGTCTTCAGAGCTTCAATGAATCTGGATGGACCTGAATATAACATGACTGTTTGGGGAGATATATTCTACTCTAATTCTTTTTTTTTTTTTTTTTAGCGTTTAGTATTTTATTTTGTTCAGGTCTTATTTTAAACTACTGTATATTCTTCCTATTTTTACTTTATTAGTGTGCTTCTCGAAGGGGAGGCAAGGGGTATTGTTTGTGGTTTGGTTTGTTTGTTTCTTTGTTTAACACTTTAGCAGCAAAACTATTGACTGAATTCATACCAAATTGGGTTTATAGATTGCCAGTGACCCAGAATAGATGTGGTTATGTTTTGGGAGCGGGAGGTCAAAGTTCAAATTTCTTATGAATTTTTAAAATCTTTTTTTCTCCCTTTTACTTATAATGGGTGGAATTTCAAAAGTCTATAAAAACATCCATTTTGTTTCATTTTTCTTCAGACTTGCCACATATATAGAGGTAATTCATATGCTGACATCAGCACATGCATTGACATGATGACATCAGCTGGATCGATGCCAAAATAAGCTACAATACATGCAAGGGGTGCAGTTTGTTATGCCTGGCAACACTTGTTTAACCTTTATTTAACCAGAAAATATCGCATTGAGATGAAGAACCTCTTTTACAAGAGAGTCTTGACCAAGATAGGCAGCAGCAAATACAACACACAATTTCAAGATCATTCAGTTAAACCACATACAGTATAACAGACACATTCAACAATAAACAGCTAGTAAAAACAACATTTATAAACAGATTAAGCATTTCATGCATAGTGGTCACTACAGTGGACAGCTATTCTCCAGCTGTTCTCTTATATATTCATGGGTTTTGTTGTTTTAGTTCCATATCAGCCAACACAGTGGACACTTTTGCATCGTCCCATACACTGCAATCCATTTCTGTAACTTTTCTGTTGTTGATAAACCTGATCTAGAGTAACATGTTTAAGTGTAAATCAATTGTTGTTATTAGTCTGTAATTAACAGTTTTTGTAAAAAAAAAAAAAAAAAAAGTGTTTTTTTTTTTTTTTTTGCATATTATCTCCATGAAGTGAGTAATGACTGGTATTAGAGTGTTAAAATGTGAGAAAACAGCAGAGTAGCAGCATAAAAAATAAATGTCTGGTAAAGGTTCATACTGTCTAAAACAGATAATTATTGTAGGAAATTCATTTATCAGACAAACTAGTAAAGAAGCTAAACAAACAACTACCTTGTCTGATAAATTAATTACCTAAAATAAGCATTAAAAATGTTTTTATTTCATAGTCGTCACACAATATATCAGTAAATACATGCTTCCTTGCTTCAAAAAAAGTGTCCAGCTGAGCGGACATTTTTGTAACTCCATGAAAAATAGGTTCATAAGAAAATTTTCTTTAGGCATGTTTTTTTTTTTCCATGCCTAAAGAGGAATAAAAACACTCAGGAAAAAAAATCTTGATTAAGGGTCTCATAATTCATGCATGAAAGGGTTAAGAAAAACAAGTGCAAGTTATGGAGTCGGCCTCAAGAACCGTCAGTTCAGACTAAAAAGCACTGAAAGAAATTAACTCAGCTCCCAGTCTTTCTGTAGCTGATTCCATGCATAAGGTGCAAAGTAAACAAAAGGCCTTTGACCCAGCTCTGTACGGGCGAATGGAACAGAAAGCAATATATGATCATTAGTACGGAGAGAATAAGTATCAGAATTTCTCTTCTTAATTAATGTACAAATGTAGACAGGCAAGAAGCCAAGCATAAACCAATGGCTGATTCTTACAATGGCTCCTATGCTCATGTGCTTTGTGCTGCTCTTTATTTGTACCATGTGATATCATTTGTATAGTGAAAACATTGATTTATGTAACTCTACTGGCTTTATGATGCCCTAGCTACTCTTCTGTGAGGTTAAATATGGCTGAAATGTTCATGAGAGCAGAATGTGGCCTTTGTTGTTTTCTCTAGGAGATAAAAGTTATTTATTTTAAGCATGACTCTACATAGTCAAGGTTTTAAAAGGAGCACAGAGCTATGAGTGACGGCCAAGCCTTCATTGGACAGTGTTATTGTGGGATAAACATCACACAGAGGGGCATCAAAAGGCCAGTGATTTGAGTCGGGAAGCGAGAGGAGAGCGGCCTTCTGCGCCGCTGTATCGATGGGGTAATGGAGAATGAAATGATGTCTGTCCGAGGTCATCACAGATGGAATGAGTGCAGATAAAAGAACCAATTCAGTGAGCAGCCATGTGAGGAGACAAGGCTGACTCGCTCAAATTCATGTTTACCACACGGCACAATGTCCGTCACGACAATTCATTTAATAAAACAAGTGAAAAAGTGTGCCAGTGTTATGATGTTTGAGAACAACTTTCAAGATTCTGAAGATTGCAGTTCTAATGTCTCTATTCAAGGACAGTTTTGCTGTTGGTGCTTTGTTTTGGTTTTTGTGATGGAGATGAGAGAGCAAATGGGGTGGTTTTGTTATTGTATTTTTGAGCGGATGATAAAAATATATTTTTTTGTATTTCTATATATTACCAGGCAAATATTAGAAATCTGTAGATGACAAACAGGAAGAAAACTCCAAGGCACTCTCTTTGAGCATTAAAATGCCTTTATTCTCATGGCATAGTCATATACAGGGTGTATAAAAAAAATAAATAAATAAACATTTTGAAAAATTACCCCCAGTTCTGCTTTTGATAATTTTTGGAATTTTCTTTTATGGACGTCAGCCCTAACCGTAACCCTGACTTGGTCTGTCCTCAGTGACATATTCAGGCCTAAACAAGTTGAATTAGTGATTTTGTGATTTATTCCGAACATGCAATGAAATTTAACATACCTGCACTAGCAAAACATACATAATAATACAAATATCAAGAATCATAACAATCTTAGACAGAAGAAAAGCACAATAGTTCCATTTACATGCCTGAAAAGGGGTGGGAAGAAGTGCAACTTATTTAATCCCACCCCCTCTCCCTACAATATTATTAATAATATATGTCCCTCTTCCTTTTACATTACCCCTCTATATTTATATATCTAGTCACACACACACACACACACACACACACACACACGCATTCATCCATATACACATTTGTACGTTTATACATATACACAACATACAAATACACATATAATCTTTTAACAATGCCTTTCTTAGTTGTGCTAGCGAATAAATAAATAATAACTAACTCAAGGAAGGAAATATATACATAAACATTAACTTTGAATTAACTTTGAAAGGCAGGAACAGCTGCCATGGGTAAAGAAATGAAATGGACATGGTGGCCAAAGTGTTAATGCTGTAACCTGGCAATTTTGTGGAAAACAAGATGGATGCCCATTGTCCCCTCCCATGACCTTTGATTGGATTTAAATCCCACCGCTACTTTGCGCAAACCAGTTTTAACTTGGATTGCACAATTTACCCCTGTTCACTCATGCATGAAATCCTGGGTCTGTAAATTTGGACAAATATCCACCACTCCCCACCTACCGATGTCCCTAAAAGAAAATTCCAAAAATTATCAAATGCGGAACTGGGGGTAATTTCTCAACATGTATCGGGTTTTTATGATACACCCTGTATAGACCTCAAAAAACACTTCAATGCATTTAGGCTTCAAACCTTCATCAGGAAGTCAAACAAACAAACAAAAAAAAGTGTAATTTTTTTTTATGAATCCCTTTTTCCAAAGAGCACCTCAAACTAAGTATTTTTTGGGTGCTAGAAGCATCCTTTCCCATGATTTTTTGATTATTAGATTTCTGTATTGTAGATGTAATAGAGGAGGGAATAGACAAATAGAAAAAAAGTCCATAGCAGAAAATCCAACCGATACTAAAAGATTATCATGATTTATAATATGGCCACCACACTACAGCAACTGTTGTTATAAACCAGAATATCTGTTCATTGGTGAATGTTCGACACTACAACAGTAATCTATTTGGAAGCTGATGTTACTTAAACAGGCATATCAGCTTATTAATAGAACTCCCCATGATGATTTAATGGTTTCCTCTTAGTTTTATGTCACTATAATAGTACAAGCTCCATAATAGTTTTCATATACACCTTTATAAAGAACATGAAGAGCTATTTATTGGTATTGAACATTGAAAAATGTGATTAATTTCTGTTAACCTTTTAATCTTTGTAAACAACATTTTTAATTTGACTTAAAAGTGATGAGCCCACAGGGGTGCTGTGCAAATCAGTACTGAAATATGGATATTTCTGATACCAGATGTTTACACTCTAGAATCGATTCACAAATCAAAATATTAATACTTTTATACTTTGGTCATTCGAAGTAACGTATATCAAGAACATAGTGCAAAGTAGCTAAACTATTAAGATCTTGTCCAAATGATATGCGATTGGTAGGAACTACTTCTTCTTCCACCTGGGGAAGTGTGTACTGCATCACGCTTCACAGTCCGTCAACTCTGACTCATTCAGTCTATAGAAAAAAATGGCAGAACAGAAAAGGAGTCATGTGTGGAGCTATTTTGGCTCCACAAACAGCCAAGAAGATGATTAATATGCAAGTTTTCATTTATTATAATACTTCTTAATAATTAAACAACAATTACTCTCATGTCTTGTATTCTTTATAACATTATGATTTGAAATACACTTTTTTTTTATTTTTTTTTTTTTACATTTTCCAGACATTAAGTGTATTTGTATAAAGTACCAGTATTGGATCGGTATCAACAATACCACCCTGAATTTTACATGGTATCTAAGCAGAAAGGAAATCCGTGGTATCGAACATCACCAGTGTTTGGCTTTAGAACTAAATGTAGTCATTGAAATGTGGTGAGTCGAATGTTAGAAGTACTGTGTGTAGATAGAAACAGTAATTGGTACGACTTCTCAACCCAGTTAAACCATAAAAGAACGACAGAGCATTATTTTCAAGAGTATGACTCAAATGTGGAAAACAACGTGGATAGATGGTGGAAATATGACCTTTCTTTTAGTTTCATCAAGCTTTTCTTAAAGAAATAAATGGAAATAATTATTGCTTGAATTCAACTGCAATCAGACAGTTATTTAATAGCTATGACTAATGAAGGAAATGTTATGTTTCAATCTGTGATTTCAGTGTTAGCCAGTAGCAGAATGTCTAAGGGCTGCGACCGTGAATCATACAGTTTCTGTTTGACTTCTAGTGCAAGGACATTTGTCTACTCTTTCAACTTTTTCTCATTAAATCAGCCTGTAACTAAAAAGAAAATAGCCCTTAAGTTAATTAACGCCCCACCCCCTCCAGGATTTTGATCGTGCTTTCTGTCCCTTTCAGCCACTTGTGTTTGTTAATACAATCAACAACTGAACATTTTAGGTAATCGGCTTGAAGTTTGGACATATTTTCAGTTTTTACAACAACGCTCCTGCTGATAAACAATTATGTGGCACTCAGACACGAGGCTGTAGGAAGCAGGACAAAACATTCCACAAATGAAAAATTAAATAAAGAGCTATGATCTAATTATTGTTTGTTGGTTAGTATTCTAATGTCAATTTAATTTAGGCCAAGGTTTTTCACTGGAGATTTCAGATTTCCTAGTTTATGTGGCATGACCCAGAAGAGACTGATACGCCTCACACTCATGCATGTGCATACAGACATTGTGGGACAGCTGGAAATAAAAGAGATGGTAAAAACTTTCATCAGTGTTACCTCGGATCGCAAAAACACACTTGGAGCATGAGCTTAAGGTCCATTCACCTGCTACAACAGTAAAACCTGAGTGCGATTTGTGAAAAATGTAAAGGTGGAAATGCTTCTGAAAAGCTTATGTAAATAAATGACAGTAAGCAAGTAGTATGTGGAGAGCCTCCTTTTGACCTAATGAAAAAAATATATATATAAATTGTAAATTGTGGAAAAACACCATTGTTTAGAACACAGGTGTCAAACATGCGGCCCAGGGGCCAAATCCAGCCCACTAAGGGGTCCAATCCGGCCCCTGAGATGAATTTGTGAAATGCAAAAATTACACTGAAGATATTAACAATCAAGGATGTTAAAATCATTTTAATTCAGGTTCCACATACAGACCAATTAGATCTCAGTTGGGTCAGACCAGTAAAATACTATTTTTATAACCTATAAATAATGACATTTGCAGAGTTCATCTTTGTTTTAGAGTAAAAAAGTAAAATTACATGAAAATGTTTATATTAACAAAATATCCTTTTACAAAAAATATGAACAACCTGAAATGTCTTAAGAGAAGTAAATGCAATTTTACCAATATTCTGCTCGTTACTAAACGTTTTGTGTGTTTGTAATTGTAATGTAAGTTGTAATACACATGTAGAAATGATCAACTGAAGCAAAATATTGTTAAAATTGCACTTGTTTTTCTTAAGATATTTCAAGTTGTTCCTGTTATTCAGATTTTTAAGGAAACTTTGTAGATGTAAACATTATCATAATGTCATTTTTCTTTTTTCACGTTATTATTTTACTGGTCTGGCCCACTTGAGATCATATTGGGGTGAATGTGGCCCCTGAACTAAAATGAGTTTGACACCCCTGGTTTAGAAGGTAATAAAATGTGACCAACGTGAACCCTTTCAGCACTACGGACAGCACCACTCACACTCTTGTCACCTGTCGCAGACTCACCCGTCAGTGTATAATTTGAATGCTGTTTTCATCACAAAAAAAAAAAAAAAAAAAAAAAAAAAAAAAAGGGCCTAGTGTTTCTATTGTCAGTTGGCAAAGGACTTTTAATGAGAGGGGAGACAATTCAATTCCCATCCCACATTTAATCACACTCAGACTGGGCATAAATAAGTCTACCTACTCATCATCACCTAAGTTTGAAGAAACATATGTCTGTTCTTTTCCTTGAATATTACTTATCAGTAGTCTATGCTCTTAAAGTAGTCTAGTTTGTAAATCTTGCCTTCTGCAGCCAGTTGTGTGTTAGCCTGTGCTTCAGATTATTTTCTACTTTTCAAGTAAAGAGTTGTTGGTACTTGCCGCAGTGTTGGGTAAATCTGGCTTTTCTATGAGTCAGTGCTTAGTCAGTCACTCATTTGTCTTATATTTTGTGTAGTCTGTGTTGTTGTTGTTTTTTTTTAATTTTATTTATCTGTCTCACACAAGTTATATCGCATTAATAGTCAAACAATGTATTTTCATCAATTTAAAAAAGGTAATTGATTATGCGTCCCTGTCATGATGGTCACAGCACCCCCTATTTGAAATGGGTTCCCACGGCTATGCTCGGAGAAATGTTCGTCAAAAGTCTTGACCTTTTATGTACAAATGTCGTGGCATAACTAGTTATAAAACACAAAAACTTAAGCAAGAATTGAAATGGGTTGTAGAAAACCACTCAATTTTTGCTGGAATTATTATAAATATTGCTTTGCAGCACCTGGAGAGTTCAAATTCACACTTTTTGAACTATTAGGGTCCCCAAATACACAAATAAATGTACTGAAGACTAATAAAAGTGGGTTCAGCAAACACAGTAAAAAAAATTCTGTAATTTAACAGAATTTTCACTGTTTATTTTACAGATTTTTCCTGTATTTTTAAGATACAGGAAAATATCAATGAAATGACAAGAATAGACTGTGATTTTACATGTCAAATGTCAAATAACATGAAAAAACTGTAACTGTGAATAACCAAAAAATTTCAATTTTTTAAAAGAATTTTTTTCTTTTTTCACAGAAAATACAGTTTGCAAATGTATCATAATTTCACAAATATTTCTTTTCTATTTATGAGATTAAACTGTTAATTTAAAGTTTAATACTGTAAAAAAAATATATTAGAACCAGATAAAATTACTGACAATTAACCATAAAAGAAGTATTTGTTCTGTAAGTTTAACAAGACTTGTTTGTTAATTGACAAATATCTTGTGTAATTACGAGAGGTTTCACAACAAAAATGTTGAATAAATGTATTTTTGTGAATGTATAACATGTATAAGCACTGATAAACTGTCAAAATACAGTTTTTATCAGTGGATTGTACAACTTAGTCTCATTGAAAATTATACATACATACATACATATATATATATATATATATATATATATATATATATATATATATATATATATATATATATATATGTATTTATGGGTAATTGGATTGTTGTAATTCGTGAAAATATTCTTTATTAAACATTAAAAAGTCCAAAAATATGCAGAATCTATGTAAAGTTAGGGCAAAAAACTGTATTTTAATTATGGAAAATTACCATATTTTTATGAGATGGTTATTTTCCGTTATTTAACAGTATTTTTTCGGCACCCCTGCTGCTGGAATAATACCTTTTTTTTTGTTTGTTTGTTTGTTTGTTTTTTTCTTTTGTACGTTTTTTTTTGTTTGTTTGTTTGTTTGTTTGTTTTTTTGTGAAATATGACCCCTTCAAAGTTGATGATCAGAAGAACATACACACCCACTTCTGCATCATTGTAGGTTTGTGAACTCAAAGTCTGTAAAGAATTCCAAATGTTACCCAAACTCAACTCTCTGGTATCAAGTCCTGGGAATTCTAATTTCATTTTTTTTTTATAATTATAATTATTTGTGATGTAAGAAGAAGATGCAGGGAATAAGGTTAGATGGAGGCAGATGATTTGCTGTGGTGACCCAACAGGACTAGTAGGAGTAGTACGACAAGTAGTATGTTATTTGTATGACATCAAAAACACACAGTGGCAACATTGTAATTAGTATAATTTGTTTGGTAGATAGTAATGAGAAGCCAGGCACAAAGGTGAACATTTTAACCACGTTAGCTGTTAAACTCTCGTAGCCTGCTTTAAAGGTTCTGGTTCTAGTATTATCATTATTATTAGACAGAGACTGACTGTGGAATTATTGAATCTAGCATGTCCAGGGTCAGACAGAGTGCACAGAAAACACATCCCTACACCTCCCTAATGACACACCAGTGCTTTTAACTGTAGTGAAAGGGGGTTCTACTGAATACTGATTTTAGGATAGTGAAACACTGAAAATCAATGAAAAAAAAACCAAAACAGAAAAATAATAAAAAATAATCCTAGGTTTGATTGAGACTGGAAAAAGATGGTGAAGTGAATTTGGTCCTCAAAGTATAAATTCAGTTACTTTGCTGCTTTGCTTGTTTGCTGATGTTCTCTGTTCTTATGGAGATGGAAATTAGATGACATTTTTCTGAAATGACTCATGTATAAGAGATGGAGAATATGAGCCAGGATAAAGGCCATCCCCTTAGTGGGAAGATATGATCTAGTGTCCTGTTATTGTTGACTCCAGCGCTCCAGAAAAATGTGAGTGAAAGAGAAAATACATCAGCAATATCACACCTACGAACGGGCTTGTTAAATGAAAATGTACAACTCACCCACTACCACTGAACTTCAATCACTGTTTTCCACAAAGACGCTCCCTGCCTTCATGTACCCACTTGCACCCATGCTTTACAAAATTCAGCACAGAAACATTTATGTTTAATGGTCATATTGTGGTGTCAAAAAATCAGTATTTTAATCAAAAGTATTCAATTTGTATTCAAAAGTATTTAACCTGTGTTAAAAAAGTATTTAACCTGTATTCATTTGCATGCCAGAAATTATTCTTAGTGTAATGTGTGGATTGTACCAGAGTAGCTGACTTTTTTTCCTGGGAGACCCACAAAAGAACAAACACATGAAGCCATCGAAAGAACACGGGAAACTGTGGAAAGTTACAAAATGGGGCAGGCAGAAAGAGCATGTGAGCTCATGGAAAGTATCTGCGAACGTGGTGTACAAAAGAAGTACATGTGAGTGGAAATTTTGGACATCCTGGGAAATAATTTACATTTTCTGGGGAAAAGTTTGATATTAATATATGATAAAATAATACTGGGAACTAGTTGCATATGTATATTTTCTGACCGATCCTGACCGACACTAAAAAAACCATACCCTATCGGAGACAAGCTAAAAAAAAGGGGGGGTTTCTGTCGTGACTAGATTAATGTTCAAAATATGATAGAAAATGGGTATGATTTGTAGCTAAACCCAGCCTACTTCTGACAATATAAAAAGGGTCTCCCGGGGCAAAAAATCAGTAGCTTCTGCAGATGTCAACTCAGTGTTTGTTTTTGTAAGAATAAACACTTCATGCGGCTCGAATTCTGCTCGATCTCCGACTTTTGCCTTGACTCTGTGTGCATTTATTCAACGGAGCTTCACAACCTAGACAGAGCTATAAAGATATAAGTTTCTGAAATATAGTGTGGAAGAATTCCAAAAGGGACCAAAGACATCTCCCACCTGTGGCAGTAAATTTTTCAAGACATTATTAATTGTTATGGTATTAATTTGGCTGCCACATCTTCTCTGTCGTTGCAGTAGTCAGTGAGTTCTCCGCTTTCAGTCACTGTCATGTTAGTATGTATTGCAAATCTTACCAATAAATGAGACATACTCTCAGAGAAAAGCTCATGCCTGGTAAATACTACTCTCAACACTTGCAAGAGACAAAGAGAGTATCTACAGAAGGAATATATGAGGATTGATCGGCCCTCGTGGCCACGTCTGGTCTCCACAATAGCATGCTATTGATGTGCTGGAATTGCTTTTGAAGGCAGACAGATTGATATAATGGTGTGGTGTGGGCCCGTAAGGGCTTGGCTGCCTGTGCTCAAGTCTGATTGACTGACCTTGGGTCAATCTCACCATTTGCATTGCCCCTCTTTGGTGTTTGTGCTGAGACCACTGAGCTGGACTCACAAAGTCCTTTTAAAGAGCTGGAGTCCTTCTTTGAAGCAAACCCCAAACAGGAAATTGACTCTTTAGTCACACAGTTGATTTTTTTTTTTTTTTTTTTTACAGCAAACAGGTTAATGCCATTGATTTTGTGTCTGCTGCAACCTGTAAATAGATGGTGCTCTCTGACATTATGTTTGAAGGTGGAGGATGTAGGTTCCTCTCCTGCTTGAAAAAAGTATTTATCAGCCTCTTCCATGAATGGAAACTGAGAACCAGTAAATAACCAGCTCCAAATTTATCTGATCAATCTGAATGTTATTTTTTATTAATTTATTTATTCTCAGGAACTGAGGAAAATGTTGCACTTAGTAGTTCTTACTAGATCATTTAAAGAGTATGGTGATTGGTTCAAATGTAAGTGTATGATGAATGTGGCATCAGATTATCATGAGACCCACGACACAGAACAGAATAATAGCTCTGTGTCTCAAGGTGTCTATTTACCTTCTCAGGGTAATATTGCCTCACCAATCTGTATCTGGCTATTACTTTATTTAACCGCAAAAAGCCCCTAAAGGACTATAATTCTTAGAGCAGGGATTGCCCCAATTGGACCTACCCTCAGGGTTTCTCCAGAACTGTTTGGTCCAAAAGTACCTTGTTCAAGATGAAAATAAGCTTTTGCTTCTAGCCCATTCCTTTATTGGTTTTTATCCATCCATCCATCCATCCATCCATCCATCCATCCATTATCTTCCACTTTATCCAGGGGGCAACAGTCTAAGCAGGGATGCCCAGACTTCCCTCTCCCCAGACACCTCCTCCAGCTCTTCCGGGGGGACCCCGAGGCATTCCCAGGCCACCCGAGAGAAATAGTCTCTCCAACATGTCCTTGGTCTTCCCCGAGGCCTCCTCCCGGTGGGACATGCCCGGAACACCTCCCTGGGGAGGCGTCCAGGAGGCATCCGAAACAGATGCCCGAGCCACCTCAGCTGGCCCCTCTCGATGTGGAGGAGCAGCAGCTCTACTCCGAGCTCCTCCCTGGTGACTGAGCTCCTCACCCTATCCCTAAGGGTGCGCCCAGCCACCTTACAGAGGGAAACTCATTTCAACCGCTTGTATCGGGGATCTTGTCCTTTCGGTCATGACCCAAAGCTCATGACCATAGGTGAGGGTAGGAACATAGATTAAATCGAGAGCTTCACCTCTCGGCTCAGCTCCTTCTTCACCACAACCGACCGATACAGCAACTGAGGATGGAGCATGAGATTGACAGACGGATATTGGTTTTTATGTTTATAATAATTATTTCACTATGTGCAATGATTAATGTATAAACCAAAATTAACAATTAATTCATTCAGTCATTCATTTATCAGAACTGGAATATGTTTGTGACAGTTGAAGTTTTGTGAAACAATAAAGTAAACCTTATGGAAGTAAGAAACAGTGCAAAGTGTGGCTGAATTTTATTAATAAAAATAATGTTGCTAAATGTTGGTAGCTGCAGTGTCTGTATAATTATCATTTCAAGCATAGAAATGCCAGTTATATAAACTGAAATTTCCGTAAAGCCGTATTAGAACCACTCGGCAAAAGTAAAACTGCTTCCCTACTGAGCAATACATGCTTTACCAGGGAAACTTTTTTACTGCTTTTTTGAGGCGTTCCTCCTTCAGCTTCAGGGTCCATTTCTCTTCCAGAGGTGGACCATTGGCATATCCATCTCATCTCACACACACATTTTTGAGTCTTGCATTATTTTGCTTGTGTAGGTTTTCAGGCTGATCCATAGTGTGCTGTAATTTCTTCTCAAATTCAAAAACTTAGTTTTCAGTCTAACAAAACTCCACTGCTGTGCATTTCATCTACCATGGCCTCCATTTTTGTATCTAGAGTATCCACTCTGAGCTACAGTATTCAGGGGTGCATTAGTTGACAAATTCTGTTCCAGCAGTTTGTTCAGTTTTGATTCTTTTCATCCAATCTGGCACTGAAGGTGAATCCTCTACCTGAGGTTTGGAGTTTTGTTTGTTGCATCGACCATGTGTGGTTATACGATGCGTTAAAGACAGGTACTTTTGCTTGTTTGTCCTAGAGTTGTCCTCCTTTCAGGACGTGCTGAAATAAGTTAACATTTGAAACTTCATGACTTTTAGTCCAAATGTCTGTCCTACATGTCCTCTCTACACCTAAGAAAGCCAAAACAAAAACCGTACAACAATGTTCTAATGCTTACTGCTTTTTTGCTCAGTGTTGCTATTTCCCACAGTGGAAATCGGCCATGAATTAATGAGAAAATGATAAAGAATTGGACCACTTAGTAAAATCAATTGGGATTAATAGAATCTAATCAATCCCCTGTTCCTGGAGGTTTTGTTCTGATTGATACATAGGGATGTTGAGGCCCCATTGGTCCGCCCATATGAGTCATAATCCTTAACATTTGTATAGTATATACATTATTACAGGTTTAAAGTGAAACCAAAAAATACACAATAGGACTTACCACATGGTATTTTAACAACAAATTGACTTTTCTTTTACTTCAAGAGTGTTCAGATTACCATGACTAGCCCTTGAGAAGAAAATGAGCAGGTCATTATTTAGATATTTATTGGCTGACAGCTGTCCAAAGTGTTTGCTTTTGCCTCTCTTAACTTTTTTGTTGGTTTCACACTGTAATTTTTGCCGTTGCTGCAAACATCGTCTATCCCCTGGAAAAAAAGAAAATAAATCACACCAGGCAAAAACTAATATCTCCAACAACAAACAGTCATAGTAGGTGGTCCTGTTTTTTTCTATCGGAATGGATGGATAGAATGAAAGCTCTGACCTATACACGGTCCTCAAAACAACAGAGCTCATGAGATTGTTTTCAGCTCCTGGCGTTTTACTTGGCGTCTCTGTGGGTTTCTCTGCCTATATTTTACTTTATTTACTCGTCTTTTCGTCTTTCCTCATTCACAACACACAACTGCTCGGCGAACTTCTTCTGAAACTGTCTTTTCTCTCCTCAAGTAGAATTGAAGATAGATGTCTGGATAATGTTGCATACCATAATGGAAAAGAAAGGCCAAAATACCAAGGTTAAAGGGTCTACCCTGTTGCCTCAGTGATGAAGAGCAGTAGAGTGGCATTTGATGGAATCCCAATAGTGTCTAAGAGCCTTAAGGTGGGCCCACGCTGTGTAGTTTGGGTTACCACAGGTGACAGATGAAAAAAATGAAGTGATACTGTATATTTGGTCATGGCTAAAAAAAACTAAATTCCTATGTTGCACAGTGTGGTGGAGTCCTAAACACCTGGTGCCCCACTCTTGTGACCCAAAATAGTCCGAGACAAAATTCTGACAGTGTAATAAATGTGAGGTACAGGACAACATACCAGTGTGTCTGCTGCTATGACCTGCAGTACATCTGTGTTAACAACCCAACACATATGTTTAAGTATGCTGAAAACACTACCTGCAAGCTGTTTGTAAAAGTGACAACCTCACTTTGGCTCTTTTCCTGAGTCACAACTGGATCCACATTCACCTCGTCCATTCACTTTTGATAAGAAGTTAAAGACTTTCCTCTTTAGCTTCACTGTTTACAACCATAGCAGCACCGACAGACAATAGGCCCTTTTCCACCAAAATACCAGGAACTTTTATTACCAGGAACTTATTTACCAGGATAAAAGAATTCCTGGTAATCTGTGTGCTTTGTGTTTCCACCGAAAAGCCCAAAGTTCTGGGTTCCAATTTGGGCAGGTGGATCTACTGTGACTGTTGTGGTCCTTTAGTTTCTTGTAATCCTGCTTAAATTTCTTTAGTTTTTCTCGTATTTGTTTAGCCGTGTGTCTTACATTTAGCTCCGCCAGCTCGTTTCGTGTCGTCGATTCAAAGTCCCTATGAATTTCCTCCTCCACAAATACACTCAAAACAGCCTGGACCTCATCGTCCCTCTACTTGTCGTAGCTTCTCTTTTGGTTCTTTTTTTTTTTCTGAATTATCAAAAGACGAAGCTTGCGGAAATAAAATAAAAAAAAAAAACAAAGTTTGCTGCTGCACAGTAGCTTTGTGGCGGATGAACAGAATTGTGGAACGTTGCAAGTGAAGTCCACAGCACACAGCCCTGCCCCTCAAGAATTTTGGGTAATCTGAAAAGTACCACCTCCCTACCAGGAACTTTTCGGGGAAAGTCTGGGGGTGAGGGAAAGATTTTCAAAGTTCCCGGTAATGCCAAAAGTTCCTGCAAATCTTCCTGCAGTGGAAAAGGGCCTATTGTGGGTTCAAGCTGTAATGAGTCATATTTGAGACTTGGCATAAGTCACAATTTTAAGGACATGACAACCTCAACATCAAGGGAACCTGGAAAGAAGAATGGAAACAAACACCACCTAGGTTTTGTAACCTAACTAGAAGGAAATGGACACAGACCAACAGAATGATGTGAGGACATGGCAGAAAAATGACAACATGCATCAGTGGAACTACTGGAAATCCCTACTTTGTCAAGACCCCCCCCCCCCCCCCCCATGGATACTGACCACCTAGTGTTGGACTGCCTAGGTACAGCAGTCCCAGGGGGATATACCACACAGTGCAGCCAACTCCTCAGTAAGGAAAGCAGCTATTGCCTGCCCTAAAAGTCACTAGAAGTTACAAAATGATGTCAACACCCAATTTGCATAATTGGAAATGTGCATGTTATTGTAATGAACTACGTAGGAGAGAGGAATAACATTGTGGGAGAGACAAAAGTGAGTATAAAAACACCCTTAATAGAACTACAGATAACTATACTCAATTCATATTTTTTCTTAATATTACAATTCCACCCCTCGTCCTTTATCTGGACTGGTGACCCAAAAAAGGAGTTATTTAGGTTTTATTTATTTATTTATTTTTTTCATTTGGTTTTTAGCTTCATTTTCTTCAATTTGATTTGGTTTGAGCCTACAAATCACACTAAACATGAGCATATTTAACCATAATATTTTGAATTTTCAGTCTACAGTAACAATCTAAATGGACCAAAAAAAGGCAATGGCAATGTAAATGATTTATATTCAGTACAGTGATTTTAGACAAAGAACAATTCATGCTTTCATATCAGAGTCTCCAAAAGTCTACAATGACATTAGAAAAAGTTAATAGATTAATAGATTAACTAGACTAGATTACACTAGTTTTTTTTTTTTTTTTTTTTTTTTTGGGGGGGGGTAACATGCAAATAAATAAATAAATAAATATACATACATACGTGTGTGTAACCCTTGCTAAAGCAGTTGATTTATTTTGATAACAAATAGATGCATAATTCATAAAAGTTCATTATGTATTGAAGTGTGTAAAAATTCATAAATATGGTTAAAACAAT
Source organism: Sphaeramia orbicularis (assembly GCF_902148855.1). Taxonomy (NCBI): domain Eukaryota; kingdom Metazoa; phylum Chordata; class Actinopteri; order Kurtiformes; family Apogonidae; genus Sphaeramia; species Sphaeramia orbicularis. Next base: position 38,158,739 of record NC_043977.1, read on the forward strand.
TTAAAAATGTAAAAGAAGTGATGTGTTAAAATATTAGTTGTCATTTCATTATATATATAGAAAAAAAAAAAAAAAAAAAAAAAGAATAGTTAAGTTCATGTTGATTTAGGTAGTATTTGTAAGATATGAGTCATTCTGTGTTATTTAGGTTCAGTGCATTATTACTTGTTTGGTGAGTTGTCAATCACTACTTCCTTTGATTATACTGGCAGGTGTAAAGCTCCGGTGACTCTGGCCAATCACAGGCCAGTCTGAGGTCAAGGGGTGGGAGATAGCGGGATGATGTGGGTCGCGTGAGCAGAGCGAGAAGAAGAGAGACAGGAGTAATCTTAATCAAATCGATATTGGAATGATTTGGTGGTCCAAAGTTCTTATTTTTATGGTGAACAATCTGTTACCTGATATGAAGAACTTTGTGATCAACCGAGAGGTAATTATAAGCATGTGAATGTTTTGAAAACTGTGACTAAGCCGTATAGTGCTAAAATGAACTGTTATTGCTAACCGCGATTAGCCGTTAGCTTTAGCCTAGCGTTGTATGTGATTAGCTTGTTCTCTGCTCTGTATACATGTGTTTGGGTCATTTGACTTCATGCTAAAAGAACCTGAAACAGCCCGTGGACCTGGAATTTAGCATATGTATCTAATTCAGGTGAGGAAGACAGACATTTTGACGGCATTAAAGAGGGAAGTGAAGCTCCTGTGAACTACATAGGATCTGCATCCTGCCTGCTGAGTGTGAACTGTGGATTGTTCAGCCTGTTTGGATTTGTGTGCTGCTGCTGCTACACCCTGTAGGCGACCATTCTCATTCCCCCTTTGCCCCACTACTGCCGGTAGCCGTGAGTACACAATTTGTACGTGCATTTTATTTTTCTGCTTATTAAGGTGAAACAGCCAGTTTGTTTTAGGCCCCAACGGACCCAAGCTATGACACAGGCCTACAACAGGAGTTTTATGTGACTTATAGAGACTGTTGTGGACCAGATGTGTGCTGTGTGTGAGTCCATCATATATATATATATATATATATATAAATACATATATATATATATATATATATATATATATATATATATATATATTTTTTTTTTTTTTTTTTTTTTTTTTTTTTTTTTTTTTCCTGTTTAATTTTATTTGATGATTTACATACAAGAGAATGAGTAGTAGAAAGCCCGGTACCATTTCTGTTAAATATTAATACTCTCACTGTACCCAAGTGATCTATTTCATTTTTCTTTTATTTTGAACTTAAAAATTTCATAAAACTAAAGAAGAATCTTTACAGTTTAAGTTTTGTTGTGTGGTGTTTTATTCAAGTATTCATATTTTATTTATAAAAGCATAACAAAAAAAGGTAATAGCATAAGAGTAACCCAGGTCCCACCCCATGGGCACATGAGATGTATAGATATATACAGACCTGATCAAAATCTTAAGACCAGTTGAAAAATAGCTAGAATTTACCTTTTGCACATTTGGATCTTAATGAGGTTTTAAGTAGAGCTACAATATACAAAAGCAAGAAGGGGGAGTGAGACAAAAAGCACTTTGAAAAAGTAATTTATTGAAAACAACAAGTAAACTGAAATAGGCTGTTTATCAGCTGATCAAAAGTTTAAGACCGCAGGCTATAAAAGCCAAAATCTGCTCAAAATTCTCATTTTCTGTCGGGCATTCACACGGTCATGCCCTCCTGATGGCTAAAGCTAAGAAGCTTTCTCTTCTTGAAGGTGGTCGGATCGTCGAGCTGCATAAGCAAGGCCTCTCGCAGCGTGCCATTGCTGCTGAGGTTGGACGCAGTAAGACAGTCATTCTAAATTTTTTGACAGATCCTGAGCATTATGGAACAAAAAAGTCAAGTGGTAGACCCAAAAAAATTACACCTGCGCTGAGCCGGAGGATCCGATTGACTGTCCGTCAAGACACAGGGCGGTCCTCGACCCAAATTAAGGCCCTTACTGGTGCCGACTGCAGCGCAATAACCATCAGACAGCATCTGCGGGAAAAGGGTTTCAAAAACAAAAAACGAATTCAAAGACCTCGTCTCCTACAACGCCACAAAACTGCCCGTTTAGACTTTGCCAGGGAGCATCAAACATGGGACACTGAAAGGTGGAAAAAAGTTTTATTCTCTGATGAGAAAAAATTTAACCTTGACGGTCCAGATGGCTTCCAACGTTACTGGCATGACAAGGAGATCCCACCTGAGATTTTTTCTACCCAGCACAGTGGAGGGGGGTCCATCATGATCTGGGGTGCTTTTTCATTCAGTGGAACACTGGAGCTTCAGGTGGTGCAGGGTCGTCAAACGGCGGCTGGTTACGTGCAGATGTTGCAGCGGGCATCCCTCATGCCTGAGGGCCCTCGTCTGTGTGGTAGCAGCTGGGTTTAAAAACAGGACAACGCTGCAGTTCACAATGCTCGCTTGACGAAGGACTTCTTCAGGGAGAATAACATCACTCTTTTGGACCATCCCGCATGTTCCCCTGATTTAAATCCCATAGAGAACATTTGGGGATGGATGGCAAGGGAAGTTTATAAAAATGGCCATCAGTTCCACACAGTTGATGCCCTTCGTGAAGCCATCCTCACCACTTGGAGCAATGTTCCCACCAGCCTCCTGGAAACACTCGCATCAAGCATGCCCAAACGAATTTTTGAAGTGA